>NW_012078667.1:0-2510 GCF_000956235.1 Wasmannia auropunctata
GTGTGCTCTTCCGATCTGCTTTTGCGCTAAGCTATCTTACATAAGGGTTTTCGAGGTCGCTGAATACGAATCTGATGTTAAAATTAAGATTTTACTATTGGCAACTGTCAAATTTGCTGTCAACTTTAAAAGGCAAAAGTAGCGCTTTTTAATATGGATTATTACTAAAGGCAGTAATTAGACACAGAGTAATGATACATACATAGTATTTATTGTATATACATTATATTATACATTTTTTATACGGTACATTACACATTTATTATATATATACAGTATATTAGTTACTCTTCTTTCAATAAATTTTTGGCTTCAGGATCAATGATTCTTACTTTCTTTGTCCACAGTCTTCTATGAAAGCTTATAAATGGATCAGAAGAAATTAAAAGTTTATGCATAATATCTTTATTTGTTAGTAAACGAGAACATTTTCTTGTGTTGTAATAACGAAAACGTTTAAAATCTTTATTTCGAGCTTCTGCAGCTTCCTCCGATAACTGTCCAATCGCAAGATGAAAATATCGAATAACATCAGCTCCATGTAAAAGTATTTTATGTACTGTAACGGACATATAATACCATGAGTAAAGACTCACGTACAATTGTGCAGTTTCAAGAGCAAATGTTTCAAATTTAGATGGGTCAACTGGTCTTCCACAAGTCAATGCTTGTAAAATAATACTAAATCTTGCAATTAATCTTTTATCTACTCCTGTTATTTCTGATGTTGCGTCAGGATCGGCAAAAAAAACGACGTGCTGTATTACCGTCATTGGATGATCCATGTCCATGTTTTGGTTTGTCAACTATTAAGCCCATTCTTTCTTTAAATCCATTAAACACCCGTTTTTTTGCATGTTTCCTCTGTTCTTTATGTATTTGAATAGTAACTGCAGTTTTACGAAAATCTAAGCAATAAGAAATGTGAAGAATACATTCCATAAAGCGTATCCACGCATGCAAAGTTGAAAGACCAAATTCATAGTTTTCAACATTTTTAGGCTTATTTTGAACTAAATTCAGATTATTCATTTGACTCGGTTGAGCACCACATATATAGCATGTCGCAGCGGACGGAGTTTTCGTAAGTGCCTGACATACCTTTCCGTCAACCATAGTTAATTTCATATTTGCTTTTACCTGACATATTCCTTCTTTGGTTTTTATTTCAACTGGAACCAAATTTTTAATTTTCTTTTTCATCTCTTGAATTTCAAGCAAAATTTTCTCCTTTGTCTCTTTAGCGAATTCAAACTTAATAGGCCTGCAGTATCTAGCTGCAGCAGGTTGAGGATTTTTCCAAATATCTGCATTTTTAGTCATATCCCTTAAGCAGAGCGGCACCATAGATATTGCAAAAATCGTTTCGTCAGTTGCTGTAGAATCTTCGAACTTCTGTTTGTACTCACTTTGATCGGATGATCCGTCACATCCCCATTTTAGTATTAATTCCAATTCACACTTTCCATCGGTGATGGGAGGTAATAAAACACTAGGTGTTTTTATTAATCGTTTAATTGTATGCTCAATAAGTGATTGCAGATCGACCGATGCACCCTTTTCAGTTATCATTATTGCTTCAGGATAGCATTCCTTTTTTGCTGCACTTAAACTTAGGTACAAAGGATAAATATTTGCATTCCTTTGTGTGGCTTCCATTCGAATGTGCTCGTATTGATACTTTGTAAGTTTCACATTTTCTATTAAAGCTATAGCTTCATCAGTAGTATACGGTATAATAGACAAGTTACTTTTCACATCAGTAGCATCTTTTGACCGCAATAGTTGGCTTATTATGTTAGCCAGTTTTTTCTGCCAGTTGTTCGTAGCGTATGTAAAAAAATTTCCTCAATTTCTAGTTCAGAATATTTATTTTCTATTTCAATTAATTTCCTTCTTTTTGTAGAAGTTGAGGAATTAAGGAGGTCACTACTTTAAAAAATTTTTTTTTTCAATACACGTACTATACATAGGGTGTTTAACCGATCGAGCCAAATTCATATAGCAAGTCTTTCAGTCGTTTTAACGACTGTAATTTTTTCATAATGGATATCTTTATAGTACCTTATAAGGTGTTGTGTAATTTTTTATTCGACAACAGCGATGCTACGGAAGAAAACTTACTACAGCATTTGATAGATGTATACAATATAGAACCTGAATTGCATTCAGCAATTGAGATAAAATTATGAAATGGATATATTAAAAACTTTAAAACGAAGTTTAAAAATGTTCTATACCAAAGACAAGCATTTAATAAAAACATGAAAAGTGGCTGCAATGTAATTTTGAAGTAAATTTAACTGAATGTGAAAGGAAACGAGGAAGACCATCAAGTAGTGACCTCCTTAACTCCTCAACTTCTACAAAAAGAAGGAAATTAATTGAAATAGAAAATAAATATTCTGAACTAGAAATTGAGGAAATTTTTTTACATACGCTACGAACAACTGGCAGAAAAAACTGGCTAACATAATAAGCCAACTATTGCGGTCAAAAGATGCTACTGA
>NW_012078668.1:0-340 GCF_000956235.1 Wasmannia auropunctata
AGCAAAAGATGATCGAGAAACAATCAGACGGTTTTTTTTTTAAACAGATCAAATAAATCCGTAATATAGAGGAAGGACATCGTAATATAGAGAAGGACACGTCTGCTTGAAAAACACGTCTCCTTGCTTGGTTGAACGAAAGAGAAATCATCGCGTTTTCAACTATCGAAAAATATTCGTCCACCGCCGCTCGAGAGCGCTCGATTTATGGTAATTCGGTCGCCGTCGGCCGACATTTCTTTGACTATAACGCCCGCTCGGACATTTCGCTAATTCGTATTATCCTCCTCGCGGACGCGGACGGATTGTCTTTCGCCTCGTATGCCGTCTTCTGCTTGAA
>NW_012078669.1:0-520 GCF_000956235.1 Wasmannia auropunctata
ATCCGACTAAAAACTCATTTTTGTCTATAGTAGATGTAACTACCTCAAATAGATGAGGCTACATCACAAAACAAAAATATTATTCACTTAGATCTAATGATTGCTTTCTACCAAAAGCACATGGACTACCGAAGATACATAAAAATAACGTCCCGTTTAGAATTATAGTGTCGTCAATAAATACTACTTTGCATTCCTTCGTCAAATTTCTACACCAAATTTTATATGATAGCTTATCTAAAACTAACAGCTATGTGAAAAACAGTTTTGATCTATATATGATCTTATCGGGTAAGCAGATTGTAGACGACCATATATTAATTTCGTTAGACGTCGTTTCGTTATTCACAAATGTTCCGATCGATCTGGCTTCAAGGTATCAAGGAAAGATGGGTATTTATAGAGACTAAAACGTCGATCCCTATGTCAAAATTCATTTACGCGATACAATTTGTATTAATATCAATTTACTTCACTTTCAATCGTGTGATCTATAAACAAACCTATGACACTCCTATAG
>NW_012078670.1:0-352 GCF_000956235.1 Wasmannia auropunctata
GAAAGCAGGAAATGTCGTATGTTTGTGTCGATGATTAGTAAGAGATGCTTACTTTATCTACAGGAAGATCGGTTTTTCGAAGTTGAGATGCGCTACATCGATTGACAAAGGCATATCGATTTAATATTAATCCTGTTACTTATCGTTACCGCACAGTATATATAACTTATTTTCACAAATTTATTATTTCGCAGATCATGATACGTATTGAGCTCATTTCAAATTTAGTCAAACTGAAATTGCACTTAAAATAAACGTGCGCTACATTACTGTTTGAAATATCTGTTCCACTTTCATATCAGAATAATATCTGTCTCTTATACACATCTCTGAGCGGGCTGGCAAGGCAGAC
>NW_012078671.1:0-356 GCF_000956235.1 Wasmannia auropunctata
ATATTTTACTTTTACATTTAGATTAGATCAGTGTACACAACGATTTTAATTTGCACTAATACGTCCGAATTTGCTGTTAGTTTTTGCCTCGTTACATATATATATATATATATATATATATATATATATATATATAGTCTCTCTCTATCGATCTGGATACTGAAATCGAAACCGCTGAACCGAGGCCGTCATGCCGCTCTCCTCGAACACCGTGAACGCAATCGTTTCATTTCTTCTTCTCTCCATTAAAATATTGTACGCCGTTGTCCTTTCTTCTTGCAACACGCGCTGCGGTTTCTTTCATCGTTGCCACGTGACGGCCGCGCTGCAGTTTTCCGTCCTTACGTACTTCATGA
>NW_012078672.1:0-358 GCF_000956235.1 Wasmannia auropunctata
CCCGAAAGTAAGAATGTGCGAGAAAACGATCTAATTTATCATAAAACACTCATTATCATCACAATTATGTTTCTCATTATCTTCGTTGTCGTGTTTCGTCGTATAATGCTATCGAGATCTCGCCGCTGCGATAACAATATCGTTTTGTACCTCAAAGTTCGGAATTTGTATTTATCATAAAAGCGGCCATGCCGCGCGCTGAAACTGTAATTTGAAATAATGCAAATCGCCCGAGAGAGTAAATAAAGAGCTAATACAACGTCCCGTACAAGCGGCTTATGCAACGTACAACTATTTATTGATGCGTCGAACTATTAAAATTCCTTGTAATCTCTATGTTAAGATCGGAAGAGCACAC
>NW_012078673.1:0-734 GCF_000956235.1 Wasmannia auropunctata
TTGTGACTTTCGCAGCGTGAGAGAACTCGTCACCGGAGCGGCGCCAGTTGCAAAGAATGTAAGTTTTCTTATGTTATCATGAAGTATATCCCCTTTACCAATCCCCCTTTCTCCATTCCTTTCAACCAAGTTATCACACTAAGAAGAGTAGTATCGAGACCAAGTGCCGGAAGTGAGTTCTCGACGCCGCGGCTGCTGTGAGTATGAAGGACTGCGAGAGGAAGTCCCGTAGCATTTTTACTAAACACGGCCCGGAAAGTAATTTTATTGCGTTCATTTTTATTTAACCGGTTCACGAAGTCGTTAAGAAAGATTAGGACAAAACGAAAATAGAAGATCGTATTCTTGCAAGATTCACAATTGCTTCTTTCGCAAAATGCGAAACTTATCTCTTGATAGACAAAATCTCCCAAAGACGGGAAGAAGAGAAGATCGAAAGTTTCTTAAAATTTTAAAAACCAAACACGTGTCTAAACATAATGATTTCTAAACGTCACTTTCTAATTAGATATTGTCTCTCGCGTAATTGAAATACAATTGCAGAGCAAAACAAACATAAAAAACGACAGAAAGAATGCTTATATAATGCTTATAAAATGTTAATTTTTATATTAATGAAATTTATACTGCTAAAGTCTATGTAACAGTTGAAAATCATTTTTCTTGTAAGATTTAAAAATAAATAATATCCTTTGACGGATTTCGAAAGACAATATAAAGAACGAAAGAGCACA
>NW_012078674.1:0-365 GCF_000956235.1 Wasmannia auropunctata
AGATGTGTATAAGAGACAGCTGCTAGCCCGTTTTGTTCCGGATGATACGGGTAATCTTCTCGAAATTCCAGAGTTTTTGAGTAAATCATCAAATTTCTGATTTACGTATTCGCCACCATTATCGCTTTGTAAGAATTTAATTTTCTTGTTCTTAAGATTCTCAAGTTTTGGCTTGACTTCCTTGAAGACATCGAAAACTTCAGTCTTTGATTGAAGGAAGCGCACTTCACATCAACAAGTGGCTTCATCGATGAAAGTCACAAAGTATTTCGACTTGCCTAGAGATTCCTGACGCATTGGTCCACATACGTCGGTGTGAACGATTTCGAGAACATCCAGCTCCTTTTGAAGATTGCTGGGAAAAG
>NW_012078675.1:0-368 GCF_000956235.1 Wasmannia auropunctata
CTCTTCCGATATTATATATATATATATATACATACATACATACATATACATATATATATACACAGGTATGTACTGTACGTTATATCATTGTGTATGTGTATGTCTTCTCACCAGAGAGAGAGAAGTTAAGAATGGCTGTGAGATTTGACTAGATTACCTCCAGGATTGAATTGGATTAGTTTTAGATAATGATGGATATTGGATTATCAAAATCAATCTCTATTCACTCTTGTCCACGTCACCGCGCTGCGGTTAACAATCACGCTGCGACCATAAGGCATAGATACAATAAAATGAGCTAGCGGCGATTTTATCACTGTATAAGTATTTTAAAAATATTTTAAAACATTGCATATTTCATTATTCTA
>NW_012078676.1:0-370 GCF_000956235.1 Wasmannia auropunctata
AAAGAGAGAGAGAGAAAAAAAAGAAGAGAAGAACCAGACGCGTGGTCCCCGTCCGTTGTTGGTCGTTGACACGTAACGCACACGTAATCGTTGCGGCTTTGCCCCGGCGGGCTCGGTGGTGAGAAGATGCTGTGTGATACGTTTTTCGACCGACCCAACATTTTTCACGTGAATTCCTTTCCGATAATGACAATAATCCCGAAAACTCGTCTCACAAGTTCCAGTATTCTGGATCGTTCTTGAGATAATTTTGTTTTTTTTCTTTGTGAGAATTTCTCGAGAATTTCGATTTCTAGGATCCTGGAGGAACACGTGTGTTTTCCTTAGATAGAGCTCCGCGATGTATATCGCTGTCTCTTATACACATCTC
>NW_012078677.1:0-365 GCF_000956235.1 Wasmannia auropunctata
CACTACAATATATATATTGCATTCATCAGGTTTACCTTGATCATTGGGGTAATGATTTATCTCATCATCCTCACTCTCATCCATGTCATCTCGTTGTGCATTTTCTTCGCTTGCATCGTCACTGGATTCCAAATTGTCAGCTCCATTATAAGAATCGCTTATAATTGACGATCTGTCTTCGTCAATGATATTAGAATCATCATCGTCACCTACGTCTTCGCTTGATGCACTGTCATTAGCAGAGTGTTCTTGATCATCATTGACACTCTCTTGCGACAAATTGCTGTCACAAATATTTTCAACATCTCGTAAATTGTCATTATTGCCCATCATTGTCGAATCACGAGATCGGAAGAGCACACGTC
>NW_012078678.1:0-372 GCF_000956235.1 Wasmannia auropunctata
AACCTTTGTATACAAATATTTCCATTATACAAAAACATTTTGCCACAGTACACATTGAACCGCTATATAATTATTATACTTAATATAAATGTTTTATTGTACATGTTCCGATACAATTTGACACTAATAGCGTTGCTATTGTATTAAAATTCATGTACAAGTATATTTTTCCTAATATCTGCCTGGAAGGCAGATTTCATTTACAAATAAAATTCGTAGATGGTACAACATATGTCACTATACCCAGAGAATTGGGCCCTGGAGCACCTGCTACTTTGGCGAAAATAACTGATCAGACAGGACCGGGTGGTCCACTTCTACTTCCGTTTCCAAATTGGGACTGGCATAGCAGTACCAAAATTGTAAATGCTC
>NW_012078679.1:0-387 GCF_000956235.1 Wasmannia auropunctata
GAGTTCAGACGTGTGCTCTTCCGATCTTTATGATAGTTAAGATGCGCATGTACGTATAAATAAAGTTATACACACATTTATTTGATTAAAAATAGTAACTTAAAAAATCTGTAAGGATTAAATAAATGTATTAAATTTTTAGTATTTAAAGATAAATATCTATATCAAATTCTTTCTATTTTTATTACTTCCTTATATGTCGTAAGCAGATATTACGGCACTATTAGCCAATGTTAGTGACTTGATATCGGAGTTATACCGCAAGAACAAGCAATGTACAACCTAGTTGTTATAAAAAAAGTAGTTGTTTAAGAAAAGAGCCAAATTTTAAAATTTTATTTTTCTTTACTCTAATGCATATTTCAGCAAGTGGGCTTTGCGGTAGGC
>NW_012078680.1:0-527 GCF_000956235.1 Wasmannia auropunctata
TATTGAACATTTAAGAATGACACCTTCGATCCAGAATAAAATAAAACAGAAATATAATTCTATACACATTGAATGCATACAACGTTAATACACAAGTATAGTATTACACATGGATATTTATAATGTGCCACTTAAAAACTTTACTTAATGAAGAGGAACTAATAGTATATTAAATAAGAAAAGAAAAAAATATTAGATCATCTTGTATAATATTATCTTTAATATAATGCTCGCAATGAAATAAAAATAATCATTCAATATACATATGTAATTATCTAGAAACAGACGATTGTTTATATTAAGTGAAATTGTAGATAAAAATAATTAACAACACAAAATGTCTGAAATATTTATTGAATGTCTTTTTAATGACAGATTTTTTGACCAATTTAAAGTTAATTTTTCTTTAGAAAATATCAAAATATTAATAATCTTCAAATTACAAGGAATTATATTATAAGGTGAAAAGAGCATATTTCACGAATCAAACTTTAAAAAGTGAAATAAATACTATATTCTTCAGTTAA
>NW_012078681.1:0-1610 GCF_000956235.1 Wasmannia auropunctata
TGACTGGAGTTCAGACGTGTGCTCTTCCGATCAGACTCCTGTAGAAGAAAACAAACGGCCCTTTTCAGGGCCACCTAAACTCCACCCAAAATTAATACAAATATAAAATTTGTATAAATATTAAAATAAATATTTTTAAAATTTAAAGCTGTGAGAAATTTAATTCTCCACAACCTCTTTTGGAATTCCATCCAAAAAGTGATATTTATTAAAAGATTTAATAATTTACCGGGACCGTGTACACTGCCCTTTATCGGCAGTATTTATCATATACTTGTGAATTGTGAAGGTAATTATAAATAGTAATATTAATGTTAGAGAAGAATTTAAACAGAATTTAAAAAATAGCATAAAAACATTTGATTATATTTATTAATTTATTATTTAGTTTATTGATAATATTATTTGATAGTATTGTTATTTAATTTTATAAGCATACAGTTATATTAAATCTATATAAAATTTTTTGAAACATTAATTTTTAAATAATTTAGAAAATAGGCTCACGAGAATACAGGGTGTCCCAAAACTCTTAATTAATATTTTAAGGCGTTAAAGTTATTTAATCAGATCGCGCTTAGCAGGAGTACGAAGAAGCGTATCATGCCATGTGCGGCTCTAATTCGCGCTAATTACTTCTCTCGATTAAAATTTATTTCTAATTTTACTTATAATAAATAAGTAAAAGTTCTAATAAGTTTATGGCCGTTAAACTTTTCCTTATTGAAATAAATAAATAATAAATAAGAATAAAAATAATCACAAATTAGATAAATTTCAAACGTAATTTATTATTAGTTATTTATTTGTGTAGTGTTTATTTGTTTATTTATTTATTTATCTACTTTATTTATTGATTTATTCATTTGCTTATTTATTAATATAAAAAATTAGAATAAAATATGTATTTGCACACCATTTACCGCGCTGACTCCTAACGGCCCATTTTCAAACACGTTGTTTACCATCTATAAGATGCAGATAATAAAAAGTATTTTGAAATGATTGATTGATCATTGAGTCTTTATCTTAAGTAATTTAAAAATTAGGATACGAATACAAGGAAAAAGAAAAAGTTTTTGGACATTTATTTTCTGACTTGATTGTATGCACATAACCCATATAAATATTCATAAAAATTATGTTGTGAATAATGTACAAATATGCATAATTAAAATATATACGTAACTTTTATTTTGTAATAATAACGTATAAGTATGTAATCTTATAAAATTAATCTCTGAATATACTAAATGTTTTAGATTTTATTGATGTTGCATTAAAGTTCTTGGAAGATTAGCCATCCTTTTGTCAACTTTGGATAGGCAGCAAGTTAGTAATTGGAATATGCAGTCCAGATGAAGCAAAAGTAAGTAAAGAAAGGCTTTTTATTCTAATATAATGTTTCTGGAATTAAATATAAGTATTTGCACTTTAGACTGCATGTTTATACAAAGTATATGATATTATATATACATATTAGACTGTTAAATAAAAAAAAATTTTTTTAAATCGGCCTTTAAGCTCAAAAGCTTCCATTTCGTGCCAAAAGAACCACCAAATTTTTATTAAAAAATATTAAGATTTAGAGCTGTCTCTTATACACATCT
>NW_012078682.1:0-384 GCF_000956235.1 Wasmannia auropunctata
ATTCTTTGACTATCGACAACGCTCTCATCCGATTCTTTTTTGCATTTAACTCGGATGGAAGCTTCTCTTTTACAATTGCAGATTGTACTGTTACTTCCTCTGTCAGATGTTGGATTAATATTTGTGATGTGAGTCCGGTACTGTCGCATTTCAAAGTATATAATTCACGTTCGACTCGTTGAAGGGAATTCTGAATATAATAAAAATAAGATCACATAGAGAATAGAAGCATTTAGCCATGAGTTACATTTTCAGAAGATATTTTTTATATAAAATATACTTGTAAGTCAGAGATAGAGTCGTCCTCTTGCTCCTTCTGCGACATTAGATCGCGTTCTTTGTCTCTTTCCATTCGTAACAATTTAGATCGGAAGAGCACACGTC
>NW_012078683.1:0-510 GCF_000956235.1 Wasmannia auropunctata
TAAAGAAAATGAAAATCCCTCTGTACACTTGAAGATTGGATTACTGCGACAGTAGTTTATAACTGCTCTGTTTTCTTGAAAGGGAATAACAAAACGTTTTTCAATCAATACTTATATAGGTTTGTAGCACATTGCCAGTTATAATTAAGCTGATATGTGTATCTTATGGAATGACCACAAGATATATATGTCAAGTGTAAAAAGAAATGTCACGTTTTTATTGCACGATTTATTGCATGACAATGCATACCATAATTATGCGAATTACAAAGAAGTAAAAATTTAAGGAAAATGGCAAATTATTTAATGTTGCCGAGCAACTTTAAAATAGTAGTAGATTCATATTTATTGTTTCTGAATACAATGATATGTGATTGTGGAAGCGTATACAATGATGAAAATATTGAGTAGAAATAGGTATAAAGATAATAGTCAAATAGATATTTTTTGCATGGCTACCGCTACAAGTGTCTTATTCGAACGGATTACAAATATATATATGTGTGTATA
>NW_012078684.1:0-397 GCF_000956235.1 Wasmannia auropunctata
ATTAATTTAAATGTTTTTAAAACTATTACCCCTCTTTCTCTTTAAAAATTTCAATCTAAATTTACTTTCGGACTCTTACTCCATTAGATTCTAATAATTCTTAAAATATAAGAATTTAGAACTTAACGTTCTAAATTCTTACACTTTATTATTGAAATTATAAGATCTCTTTCTGTCGAGGCTTTAACTATATTATATTAACTATTTATACTAATTTATATTAACTTTATATTAATTATTAAATCTTTGGCCCGTTTTTATTTATAGCGTTAATTATTGAAATAACTAGATTTTATATCTCTTGAATTTCAGAGTTTTAAAATTTTATTTTTTAATAAAACTTATATAAAGTTTATATTACTTATATAAACTTATATAAAAGATCGGAAGAGCACAC
>NW_012078685.1:0-403 GCF_000956235.1 Wasmannia auropunctata
ACGTGCACTAGACCTCAAAGTCTACATCAGGCGAAATCCCTTCAGAGAATAACTGATCAATTTATAAGCAACCAGTTTTCCCGCCATAATGAATTCCCTCTGTCGCTTTGCATTCATGGCCCAATCTCCGTGCGTGTTCCCCGTGCAATTTCGAACCGCCGTTGAAGACGGCATCGACATCTCGCTCACGTACATGCGTACGACTTCATCTTAACGCCGCCGCCGCGAGTTTCGCGGCTGCGTAATGATTACCGGCGCAAAAACGATTTCCCTGTTAACGCGGGAACAAGGAGGAGCCAACGAGAAGAGGAATCAGCGTGCGGAGCGAGAAAAAAAAAGCAGCGAGGCCGATCGGACGAGTGGCGGGGAGAAAGAAAGTGAGAGAGGGAGTGAAGGGGGGGGG
>NW_012078686.1:0-503 GCF_000956235.1 Wasmannia auropunctata
AAGAGAGTGAAGTACAGTATGAATAAGAAATGCATCTCTTGAGAGCGAGCTATATAATCGTAAAAAATATTTGGCAAATTATTAAATTATATTATATATTATCAAAATATAATTTATATGTAACTGTATTACAAAGTGGGTCTCTCAACTATTCAAGCTATCATATCGAACGCATCGAACTATCCATAGAAATTTAATCCATTTGTAGTATAAGACATGCGCGCAGGCGATATACAGACAAGTACATATATTTTTAAATCGCATGCACTTAAATAGATTGTAAAGATTTTATGCGAGATTTCACTTCGTAGTTTTTTATAACTCTTATAAAATTTTTCCATAAAAAATTAAGAATATTCGAAATAATTGAAAGAAACATCTGTTACGTAGTGGCAAAAATGTCGCGAATGATGGACGTAAAATATTGAAAACTCTACTGTAAAAATACGAATTCTCAGGAAAACACTATTAAGATAGAATTTATCAGAGATTATCAGAGATAA
>NW_012078687.1:0-408 GCF_000956235.1 Wasmannia auropunctata
CTCTCTCTCTCTCTCTCTCTGCCGAAGAGAGAGGATGTCCTTTCATCGTTTACACGGGGGTGTCCTCGCGCGTTTCCATTGTCGCCGTCTCATCTTCCAGAAATTGAGAAGCCCGAGTGTTTCAAGTAATGTACACGCGCCGATTTTTCCCACCTATACATTCCCCGTTATCTCGTTGTTCGTCGCGTGCTATTAATTACAATTATTTAATTAGCACGATTGACACACTATATCGCGGAATTGCTGCAACAATGTCATACCTCGAAAATTGACAATTTTGAGTTATTCATCACCAGATTAAAGTACACGCCAAAATCCATCTTTTCCAATGAATAACAAAATTGTCATTTTTTGAGATATGACACTATTGTAGCAATGCCGCGATATGTACAATAATGTCCTCTAAAC
>NW_012078688.1:0-475 GCF_000956235.1 Wasmannia auropunctata
AAAAAATCCATGAATACTGCAGTTAATACATTAAAAAATGAAGTTAACATAGATTACCTTTCACAAGTTAAAATGCATAACGAGACCAATATTCAGATTAACAAATGTCATGAAACATCTCGAGAGAAAGATCAGTTATTAATAAAAAATAAAGTACAAAATCTTGAAAATACAAATGACTTTTCTTGCGAAAACTTTTATTTACATTCAGCTGCAAATAAAAATGACATAGATACTTTAAATTTGGACGATACGGAAAACAAGCCTGAAAGACAGATATTATTGGATAAGTTTAACGTGTAAATATTATTTAATTATTGTGATAATATGAGTTGTTTTTATATTTCTACTAAAAATATTTATATTATATATATTTTTAGATCGCGAAAAAGAAAGGCACATATTTCAGAGCAGTTTAACGTGCAACGTAAAACTAATAGAACAAAGTTAAATGGCGTGGATTGTTGGGAATGCA
>NW_012078689.1:0-426 GCF_000956235.1 Wasmannia auropunctata
AGAGAGAGAGAGAGAAGGAAAAACAGCAAGAGACAGGGAGAAATGCGGTGCTATCGGTCGTGGTGAATCGAACGTTTGAGAAGATTGCAAGTAAGAAGAGCTATACTGAGCAAAGGGACAAGCAATGGGGATGGAGGAGGGTAAGGTAGGTAGCAAAATGGGCGGGTAAGGAGCGGGTTTGAACCTTGAGATAAACCTAGCTTCGTCTGGAATCTTCTATTAGCAATTACAGTTGTAATTGTTTCCTGCAATATGCATGGAAATAGTGGAATTATTTAAAAACCACCCCTACCTCCACCGCCCCGCCCGAACGGATGGGCAGAACCGATGGCGGTGGCTGCTATCGGGTGGACCGGTGATACCCGCTCTTGTTCGCTCTCTCTCTCTCTCTCTCTCTCTCTCTCTCTCTCTCTCTCTCTCCCCTCT
>NW_012078690.1:0-426 GCF_000956235.1 Wasmannia auropunctata
TATCAAGCAGAAGACGGCATACGAAAATTAATCCTCCATATGAATAAATCTGAGCTAGAGTTTAGAGAAAGATAGAGTTTTTATCGAAATTAATGTATGCCGCGTATTTACCTATGGCCCTTACGATCTTCCAGGGCCAGTTTATTAAAAAGTATTATATCCGTGTCAGGCTCTTGTGCAGCATCCTCCTCTGTCTTGTTAGCGATGTGCTGATATGAGATGACACCGGTGATCGATCCAGTATCTCCCGTTAACGCGTCAAAATCCACCGCCGCGATGTTATAAAACGTCATTCGTTCATTTGTCCGTTTAGGCAAACTTAAATAACATTTAGAACCACTAACTACTTTGTTACGTGAAAATTAACACAACATCGAGACTCGAAGATTTATTATCAAATTTAATATCTAATATTTATGCCGCAAA
>NW_012078691.1:0-460 GCF_000956235.1 Wasmannia auropunctata
ATGTATAGTAATAATACATCTAACAATAAGTATCTAGTTATTAAGATTACAAAGGAAAAAAAGCATAATTGGATTAGCCTCACATATATGGTTAAAAGAGTATTGGTGAAATTAAACAGAATTCTGGTTTTCATGATTATCATCCGCAGTAGTTGCGTCGCATAATCGTCGACAGATGGACGCAATATTATATATTTCTCGTAAATAAGAAACCATCACACAATATGGAATAAAAGAGGCAACATTCTGAGACTCATCGATATTGGCTGTGTTCAACAGAGAAACCAAATCAGTGAGCGCTCTTTGATTCTTTAATACGATTGGTTCTTGCCTTTAGATCTTCACTGGATCTAAGTGCAGAAACCAATCATAATACGGAATCACCCTTATTTGTGACTTTTGAATTTTTTTTACGACGCCCCCTAAAGTCTGTCTCTTATACACATCTCTGAGCGGGCTG
>NW_012078692.1:0-463 GCF_000956235.1 Wasmannia auropunctata
AATACCGTTTGGCAGAAGGAAGCACGCTGTGTCGGGGGCCGGAAGTGTTGGCGCGGCGAGGACGCTCGCGCTGCGGAACAATGAATACGGCACGATGAGGATGGGGTTGGTGGGCAGCGCCAAGCACGGCTGCGGAGGTGGTGAGTCACCAGGACTCGAGCTAGTCGGCGGCGACGCCTTCACTGACGACGCCGGCGTCGCCGTCGGCGTCGGCATCGTGTCCTTTACCACGTGCCTCGTGCTGCAATAATGCGTTTTGTGCGCCCTGCAATAAATTAAATTGCAATTAAGGAATCGTCTTTGATCTTTAGACAAATAATATGTTATTATAGTTTTTCTAATATATTATTATAGCAGTTTAAAAAATTCGCAAACTTATTTTGCGTTAAATTTAAACTGATTTGGGATACGAATGGCTCAATTTAAAGAGCATGTTGATTCGTATGCCGTCTTCTGCTTGACA
>NW_012078693.1:0-555 GCF_000956235.1 Wasmannia auropunctata
TCCAAGAGTGGACAAAAGATTATTATTCTTGGACAAATATGGACATATTGTGGACAATCTAATGCCATATAGATTTTGTCAAAATTCGCATTTAGGGGTGCCAACTTCACGCAGCTAGCTTGTACGGTTCCTTCGAATGAAGAGACTGCATATCCTACTTTCGACAAAGTCCTGTAATTGTAAGACGAATCTTAGGTATACCGTTATAATTTTTTTCCCCTTATTCATGGATGAATTTTTTCTAGATATTTTTTGTGGATAAAATTTTTTTCCTCTTTTTTCCTCTCTCCCGTCGGTCGATCTTTCCGGGATGATCGCCACAAGTGAACCGTGCAGATTCGCCTTTACGTATGGCGAGTGAGGCGTATCATCAGCGCCTGCTCGGCGAACGGGCGGAGATGGTCTAACATTACTTCGCGTGGCCATAATACTGGAAGCGAGTTCGCGCCGGCGAAACCGGAAACGATTAGTCAGATTACGTGATCGGAGGCACCGTTGGCCGGTGCACCGGACCCGCGGCCGGCCGGCCGGCCGGTCGCTCGCCGATCCGCGCTA
>NW_012078694.1:0-479 GCF_000956235.1 Wasmannia auropunctata
CTCTTCCGATCTCAAATAAATATCACCAGCTAATAGATTTTTTTTTAAACCCTACAATTTTTGTTTGATACATTTTCCCATAAAACCAAGACTTTCTGAAATAATTGGCCGTTCCGGAACTTTTGCCCCTCACTGTATATCGTACATATATATGTACATACAAGATGCATGTCTATAGAGTTAAAATGAGAAAAAGATCTTACTAATTGGAATTCTCTTCGCCTATCGAATGCTCTTCTAATCGACGCATCCTTCCACAAACTTTGCAATGCTGGCACATAATGTACAAATAATTTCGTGTCCAGTATCATAGAGTTCTCAAATTTGAGTAATTGAAAACCAATATCATAATTCTTTGGATTCTCCCAAGGAATATTCAGTTTATCTCGTGCATCTACTAGAACCTTCATACCCTTTATTATATTCTGATAGATCACATGTTGGTATTCCTTAATTAGTTCGGGCTGAAAAAAAATATA
>NW_012078695.1:0-674 GCF_000956235.1 Wasmannia auropunctata
TTTATATGTTAAACATGTAAGTTGTTCTGTGTATGTATTAATTATCTTGGTATTTATATAATTATGTAAGTTTATCCCAGAAAACTTTAATGCAATTGGTAATTGTTAAATGTATTATTCAACCAAAATAAAGCATTTTATTTTACATTAAATCAAAATAAAGGAATCTTATTTTGTATACATTTAGAAAATTCTATAAATATTTTATCCTATATAAAATATAGCTTTATATAAAAATCTGAATGTACTTTATTTCTTTCTATATATTGAAAAACTTAAAATAAAAATTAAAAATCAATCTCGTGTATTATAAAACAATAAGGAAAAGAATTGTTATGCAAGATTTAGAAGAATGCTGACGTCTTTAAATCAAAACCATAATTTTATTATCGATACATTGATGACATAATATTTGTAGCTCCAGCAGAACAAATTAGTAGTATTTTGGATTTGTTTAATGATTACAATGATTGTCTCAAATTTATTATAGAATAAGAGTAACCATTGTTTAAGTGTTTGCCACTGGGAATTACAAACAGCACGATATATATTACGACTGGTTTCATATACAGAAACCTCAGGCAGATTGCTATCTTATTTTTCCAAACATCCATTAGCCATAAAATAGGTACTATTTATAATTTATTAGGTTGTGCTATTTTACTGTTATTGTA
>NW_012078696.1:0-2752 GCF_000956235.1 Wasmannia auropunctata
GCCCCACCTCCGGTTAACAACGAACAGCTCATTCGTTCAAGAGATGCGTACCGCAGCTTCTGCCGGTTGCTTGCTTCGGCTAACTCGAAATCGAACGGCATGAACACAATATTTTTCAAAATTTCGCTTTTTTAAAAAATTTGCAAATAAAATTTCACTCTCTTAAATTTATTATTTGATTAAAAAGTGAGTTTTTTGGGATTCAAGCAAATAATAGACATAGAATTTTCACTCTAGATGTTCTACCGCCGAGAACAATGGGGCGTGCAATTTATCTTGTAAGTCTATGCATTACACCAACTGGCCCCGACTAATTTGTGAGAACTACTTTGTGTACAGTCGTGGACACATTGGTTGCGACACATTCTTTTTTATAGATTTCAAAATGCACTAATATTTTGCAAATGCGGACCACGATTGGTGTTATACTGTCTCTAGACTAAAGATAGATATCTAAAGTAGATAGATATCTATAGTACATCGTGGTTCGCATTTGCAAAATATTAGTTATCTATAAAGTATATATTATGTATATTGAATATATATTAGAGACCTATAAAAAAAAGTATCGCAACCGATGTGTCCACGACTGTACACTATCAATATATATTGTGCGACATACCAAACGAACACGCGGCACTAGCGGAGGGACTACATTATTCGACCAGCTAAACACACAATATCCGAAATGTGCAATCAGTGCATCCCAGCCGAAATGGCTACCCTTTTTAACTTTTGTCCTCAACAAATTCCGCGTGCCTCTCTATTCCTTCCTCAAATTTGTCGTATTCTACTCTCATCGCATATGCACGTATTTATTGATCGCAATTTCTTTTGGAGATATACAAATACTAACGCATGCGGAGAACCAGGAGCTATATTCAAATAAGATTTTGCATCCCTATTGCGGTTTGGAAATTGTATTATTCTTTGCGTCCGTATAATATATATATATATATATACATATATATATATATATATACATATATGTTAGATTCTGAACGTAATTGCTTAAACGAGCAAAATTTTGTCTAATTTCCCTATATTTTTAACCAATTAATTTAAAAAAATATAACGCAATTATGTAAATATGACTATTATAGCATTAGATGTAACATACTTTGTGAAAATTGAATAATAATTTATCAATATTAATTTTTATTTAAAAAAAAATTTATTTTGCGAAATTAATGAAAAGAATAAGCAAAATAAATTTATGTTATTACTAATTAAAATCCATAAAAAGGTCGAAACATTGTAAAAGAGATCTAAGAATATAATTTAAGTGTATATATATTGATATATATATTGATATATATATTATCAATATATATATATTGATATATATATATTGATTAATACATTAATCAATAAAACATACCTTTCTCTCTATTTTTCTCTTTTTGTCACTTTACAAAAACTGAAAAAGAACTTAAAGGAAATTTCTTTAAGCAATATAAATTGAACTCGTGTTTCTAAATAATTATATAATATAATTTTTCTTTTACTTGCATTTATCGATATTTCTTAATGCATAATAAATGTATAAATTTTATGGAAATAATTCGGAAAAGGGAATTTTTGAGACCAATCTATTGCAAAGAGCAGACACCCATGGATCCACTACCTCCGTTACAAGTGGCAACATCGCTCGATATAACGGCGGCCAAAATTCATTTACAAAAGTTATGGCAAAATCATCTAAAAATAAAAATTAACACTTAATAATATAATTAAAAAAACAAGTTATATATGTATAGGTAATTATAATAGAAACTATAATCATAAATATAATTATATTTACAAAAATAACTATTTTTTGATAGCTTCTGTTTAAAAAACTAAGCAAAATAAATAAAAACATTAAAATAAAAGATAATAAAATATTTTACTTTGTTAAGTAAGATGCATCTAGCTCCCTTTCTTTTTTTAAGTCATCAGTAATTGACTTGATTATTTATCATTCATAATATAACATACATCGCAGAAAAAAATTTTAATGCATTGTTTATATATTTACAAGATTTCTGAAGAAATTTTTTTAAAAAATAGGTACTTGAAAATAAGATTTTAATAAATAAGAAAAAATTTTAATTCCATATATTTTTTTAATTTACAATATTAAAATTACAGATGTACAGGGTAATATATATGTATCAAATTAAATTTAATATATATACATATACATGCATAAATTACAGATTATTAGTTTTTCATAATTATTTTAGACCTTCTATCAAAGTGACAAGATTTATAAGTAAATGATGAATTAATCGTCTTTTCTCAGATAATTTGATACATATTAGATAAAGCAGTAAAGAATAAAAATCTGAATAAGTTTAATAACTTACTAAGCTCTTTGTTGCCTTGGAAAAATTCAAAATACACTTTAAGTTTTTTAACTGATGGAAGCATATGGAAATGTTCCACAATCATTGTGTCATTTATTACATGCCCAGTTAGACTCCACGTTGTTATGATTTCGTCACCAGTTAAATTAAAAGGACCTGTTACATATATTATAATATAATTACGTAAACATATTCAAAAATATTTTTGAATAAAATAACAAAAGTCTTTATAACTATATTATTATTTTAAGAACAATCAAATAATAAAAAAGTATAATATTTATAGTACTTATAAATTTTATAAAGACATATTTTAGATTATGCAAAGATAGGTATAATATTCGTATTGTACAATAGACAAATATTATTTTATTTATGTATTATCATTCATCATTAAGAGG
>NW_012078697.1:0-522 GCF_000956235.1 Wasmannia auropunctata
CGTTGATAAAACTTTGTCAGCTGTAATTCGCCTGTTGTAATAGAATCTACAACCCAGGTTTCCTTTAGGCCATTTGCGCCAATAATAATTTTAGCGAGCTTAATATTCTCGGTAATGTGTCCGCCTGCCGTCTTTATAAGTTCCTTAAGCGTGTCGCACGGCATTGTGGTTTTGTGCTCAATGTGTATGAATCCACACGCGCTGAACAATTCTGGGGTGTACGAGAGTCCAAATAACTGCCGGTCCTTCCGATTTTCCTGTCGAAACACAAGAAAATGTTGCATGACACGCGAGTGCACAGATTTAACATCGCATTCTTTTATCCCTGTACGCAAAATGTAAAGTTATTATAATTTCACGTGAAATAACACAAAAAAATTACTTCGATTTGAAAACGAGGATTATAAAAATGTTTTAAGTTATTAAAGATTATTATTACCGTTTTGGTAGACCAGTCGTTAAAATGACATTCATCATCATCGCATATAATATACGTTTAGTCTTACCTGCACAGCTTTGGAG
>NW_012078698.1:0-496 GCF_000956235.1 Wasmannia auropunctata
TCTCCCTCTCTTTCTCTCTCTCTTACCTTTTTTTCCTTCCTCTCTCTTTTTCTCTCGTCGAATATATTTTTCCGAGTGGACGCGATGACGAGGAGGAGGGAAAAATGTAGGAAACACGCGCAGAGGGACGAACTGAATCTCCGAGAAAACTCTTAACGCTGCCTGCCGACGCTCCGACTGAGAGAATCAAGTTTGAGATGCAGCCTGCGGATATTCGAATGTGCATATAAAGAGGAATAAAGCAACGAGTGCGATGGTTCCATATGTATAATGCGAATATACCGGGTGATTGGATAGAATTTCCAGGCACTTTTTCGAAATAAAATTGGAGTCGTATCTCTGAAGATTTAACGTACAATCTTTTGTATTAAATTTGTTTTTTATTTGGTCTTTGATAGCGTTATTTACTTCTTGACTTATTCAGTAATTGATTACTATGTTACTGCTTTTTTTATTAACACTTTTTTCCTATTAGATAAAAAATCGCAACAGCACA
>NW_012078699.1:0-504 GCF_000956235.1 Wasmannia auropunctata
ATTGTCTTCTTCAATGATTCTTAACAATATTTCAAGACTATGTACAATATATGTCCTACATGTATATGAAACTTCCTATTCATTTCTCACGTGTGTATAGGTCTGAACGTGTATAGCATGTTGAAACACAACACTCTGATACTTACGGAAAAAGCAGCCAGACTAATAGAAGAAAAATTGCTTTATCATCTACATAGGGCAGACAGTAATAAATTATCACGTCCATTTAAACTCAATCAACAATGAGGAATTGACAGTTCTTAATGTCTGATAAAATTAAAATCTTGTATATGTATTACTGTTTATATATACAGAATGCATCGCTTGTGTATGTACATATTTAAAATATCTGTATCGCAATACAGATATCAAATACAAGTCAAATAATAAAAAAAATATTAGATAAAGTAAAATAGTTAATTATTGTCGTATTATTTATCAAATCAATTTTCTATACGTGTTTATTTCCTTTCCCTAAGCAGTTCGTTATCACTTCCTCTTTAA
>NW_012078700.1:0-678 GCF_000956235.1 Wasmannia auropunctata
AACAAAAAGAATTATTTGACAATTTTAATAGATAGAATACAGTCAATTTACTTTATTTTTAAAATCCTATATTAACAAACTTTATCAACTGAACATTCTTTCATTTGCTATTCATAACTTCATTCAACATTACGATTAAATTTTCCAAACTTATATTTTTTTAATTATTTTATATATATATACATATATATGTATATGTATACGTATAATACATATTGTGTTTCAAAATAAAATTGGAAAAAACATTGAATTATTAGCCACAAATTGAAAAAAGAGATAATTTATATAAAAAATCTACAAAAAGTAGAAATTTTTTCACGATCTCACAACGATGAATTTTTACCGAAATCGAGTCCCACGACTCCCTCGAGACACGCTTGAAGATCCAACCACCGAAGAAATCATAGATCGCGATCAACTTCCGACGAAGAAACGCGTTATATCTTGAGAGCGTACACATGATTGCACGGGTGGTCTCTCTTCAATACAACGATCGAGAATCGAGATCTCTGTTTTAAATCGTTGTTGTAAGTCTAAGGTACCTACGTTTTGACTTTGTAATGGGTTTTCTTTCCGCGTATCGTTCGCCATCAATTTTTGTCCACCACACCGACACAACGGTAACGTTATGACATATGAGATATTCGATTAACTTGTAAACGTCGCCACTGAATAAGA
>NW_012078701.1:0-3543 GCF_000956235.1 Wasmannia auropunctata
TATATATATATATATATATATATAATTCTTCTTATTCTATCTTATTCTATCTTCTATATTATCATACAAATATAGGTATATAGGATGATATTCTGATGAATTATTGACATAACGATCGTGCGTAAGTGGAGCGGACTAAAGCTGAATATAAAAGTCCTGTATCATTTTGCGATTTTTGCGATAGTTAAGGAGGAATTAATTTATACAGATCTGCGAATCAGCGAATGTCCACGATTTGGCGACAAGAGACAATTCAACGTTTATGGTCGCTCGGCGCGCGGCGAAACATGGGAAGAACGCTTTGTAAACAGCAATGTGTCGCTCGTGCATATATAGCTATTGTTCTTTATACATATAGTGTTCCTTTCACTTTGTGTCCCTTACATGCCGTTTGTTAAGAAATCATAAATTGTTGGATTGTCGCCGCAATATGCAAATGCATGATGATTCATAGATATATGTTTATAATTAATCTCTCGTTAATTATTGCGAAAATTGCAAAATGGAAAATACTGGACTTCTATATTCACCATTAGTTTCGTCCACTCTACTTTTCCACAAACGTTGTGTCAATAATAATCAAATTCTGTCTACACTTGAGCGTCCTTTTTATTATTTAATATTTTATTTGGTTGTATATACATTTTTAAATTATGCAAAGTTAAACAATAGTATGACATTTTGGTAAATGTAGCCTTTATATGCTGATAATAAAGTGTGTTGAATTTTTTTGCGGTTTTCATATTCACTTAAATTTTTTAATTAAAAATATTAATTAATTGTTAACAAAGTTAATTGTACACACAATGTTAATATATGTGGGCAGCAACCACTTTTATTTAAAACAGTATTATTAATTTCTATGTAACGGCTTCTCTTAATCTCTGCTATTAGATAGCGAATTCTAGTAATTATTTACGAAATTATTTGTTTAATAGTTCACTGTTACACAATGACATTAATATACCGGTACAGAATAGTATTCGGTATTTATTTTTACTTTCGAGCATTTTGAAACGTTTTTCAAGACATATGTTAGTACTTAATTATACATATTTTTCGACTCTTTTTAAAAAGAAATTTAAGTAACATTTTATATTATGTAGGGGAGAGTCCTGTAAGTTGGCATGGTTTTTTTTATTTGAGTCTAGAATTTTGTAGGCAATTTTGAAACGCTTTTAGAATTATTCAAAAGATCATGGATCGAGGCAACTTTTTGTTGTAGAAACTTATTTTCTATTTTGATCCAAAAAAAGTTACTGTTAATTTTCAAAAAAGGAAAAAAAAGGAAAAAAAAAGGAAAAATGTTTTTTTTGTATAGATCTTATAAGTAGGCAGTACATGAAAAGGCCGAAAAAAAAACAATAAATAAGTCATAAAATGAATTGAAAACAACATAATTTTGAAGTTTAATGAATATTTAATTGTAAATTTTAATGTGAACAACGTGAAAATTCTTTTTTAATCTGATTAATCGGAATATTCAAAGTGTTTACAAGTATAAAAACTAATGGTTATATTGGCACATTTCAAATGAACTGCTCTCTTGCATGAGTTGTAGTCGATGGAATTAAACCGAGTTAATTTCGAAGACATTGTAACTTTTTAACCGTATTGAAATAAACTAGAAACAAAAAAATTATGAAATACATCTGTAGAATTTAAATAATAATGACACTTTCGGATCAAAGTATTTTATTTCAAATTTCATCCAACATTTCGAGGTCTAACCAACTTTCCTTATTAGGGACAATTAATATTGGAATTTTTAAAATAATATTTTTATGTATTATTATTATTAAATTTGATATTTTTATAATTTAGGAATGGGACAGAAAACTGCAGTTTTCTTGTTATTTTATTATAAAATTTTGTAAAATATATTTTCTTCATTTGAGTGTTGTGTTTCTAACGTTTCGTTTCACAATTATCTTAGATTCTAATTACATTGTAATATGTTTGTAGAAGATCGCCTGTAAGTACTAAATAGAGGAAAAAATTTACTGCCAACTTACAGGACTGACGCAACTTTCAGAAATAATGCAATAATTTTTGTTCCAAACATTTTTTCATAAATTGCCCTTAATCAATAACAAAAGAATTAAAAATAAAGTTACATGCATAATTACCTTGATCGAATGTTAAAGAAAATACACTTTACAGGATATGGAATGATAGAAGAATTTTCACTTAAAAAAATTTTTTTTACTTTGCTCAGAGCAGATACAGAATAACACCATGTAATCGCGTCTATACATCAACAAAAACCGGCAGATGTTAAAGAAAGTTTATGCTTGAAATGCCACATCACTAGCGCTACTGTAGCGCTCACAAATCGGACACTGCCAATTTATAATACTGTCAACAAGACTCTCCCCTACCTACTATCTTATACGTACATATTTCGAGTTAAGCGTTAAAGTGGCATTTTGTTAATGCATTTGTGTTGTTTAAACTGATTATACATTTTCGATCCATTGTGCAGTGTTATTACATTTTTATAAATAATGTCCTAAATAATAAATAATTCATATCTTTGAATCTAGAATTAATTGAACAATATTTTAACGAATGTAGTAATTAAGTGTTTAATTAAAATATTGATTAACTAAGTTATAGTATAAAATATAAATGAGAAAGACCAGATATTTAATTTTTAAAATCCTGAAATCTTAAAATGTTCAAACATTTATTTTTTTAATTTAAGACAATAATTTTTTAATGTTTTGTTATTTTCTATTTTCCATCATAAACTTTTTCATTTCTTCGGAATATCATACCTTAGATTGGACGAAGAAAGATAACCAAGCGCGCTCTGTAATTTGCCGCCTTCCATGGCATATGATTCGCAGTGGCGCTTTTCTTAGGATCATTTATCGAGCTTGGAGAAGTCATCAGCCTGCGAAACATTTTCAAGAGCTAATCTCTCTAATAATAATCTCTCTAATAATAATCTCTCTAATAATAATCTCTCTAATAATTGTCCCGATCGTATTTTAATTGGCTGGTTTAAAGGGAATGATTACGCACACAAATTTTAGAGTTTTAAGAATTTAGAATGATCGTCAACTTGTCAACTTTCGATTAAAATCAGTCTCATGATTAAATCTCTAGATCTCAATTAAAGTATCGTATGAAGACGCGGGCCAGAATTGCGATCAAAAATCGTAATTTTGATTGTAAATAATTACATTTTTAATTACAAACTTACCTTAAAACTTTGATCTCTGTAAAGATACATACTTTTTTAAAATTAAAAAAGAAATGAATAGATCCTGATACTTTTATTATATGAAATGAATAGAGTTTTAAACTATTTATTAATTTTCAAATGATTTCAGAGACATTGTTTTAAAAACAGATAACCCAATTTTTCGAATTTTTTGGTTACTTTTCTTGGTTTGATTTACACTTTATTTATAGCAGCAATATTCTAAGAATATATACAAGAAAATATAGGTCTCATAACCAAATATGATTGGAGTCTGGACTGATTAAACATCATAGAGGAACTTTCTTGCTAAATTTGACAAATAGAGATCG
>NW_012078701.1:5527-13823 GCF_000956235.1 Wasmannia auropunctata
GACGTGTGCTCTTCCGATCTCTGTCTCTATTATCTATATTGATTAAATACAAAACATATATGATTTTGCAATGTTTACTAATCACTTATCCGTTTTAGCTAATTTTTCGCACCTAAATAATTCTCGCTATAATTGCAAGATTACTTTTTTCAGTGATACGCGTTGCCGCATCAGCGCAATGTATTTCGGAAATTGCCACTGCGCGATCGTTCTTGGTATGCCGCGGTTCGTAATGTTCGTTCTATTATATATTTCGGATGGATTTGCGTTGCTCTTAACATTACGCCGAATGCTTAGTCGGCTCGTATAATTATTTGGAATGGCTACTTAGAATGATTATTCGTGCCGCGAAGACATCGGCCTTGCGACAAATTCTATGAAACTTACATGTAGTCCGAGTATAAGTGAGTTTTCACAGTCACTGTTAGTTTTATACAACGCAAATTTCGTAGATTGTATCAATCGATCTTATATACGGATGAGTGAGAGACTTTCACAGATTATAATAAATCCTCTGTTTATAACGCCATCTCTTTAGTCATTGAACACATGTTAACACTTGTATAAGTTTTTTTTAAAATTAGACAAGCTTGAAGATACTAAAAAAGCAATTATATTTATAATAACTCGGTATCTGTGTTCGCATCTCGGTAATTATTCTGTTCTTTTATGTGAATCATCTCACATAAGTCATTTGTAATATTTTGGTTCAAAATCAAGAATTTCGCAATTTTCCCAATTGAAGCTATGGTTGTATTTAAATATGTATTCGCTGATAACTGAATGATTTTCGGTAATCTAAATTTAAATTTTATCTATGTTCTTTTATTCGCGTTTTAAGCTGTCTTACATATGACGCACCACAATCCTTGCAGTTAATCTTATAAATAACATTATAGTTTGCATAAATTGATTCTTATATCTTTATGCACCTTGATAAACTTGTTAAATCTGTTTATACATCTATAGCTCATTATAAATTCCCATTTAAATTTAAAAGTCAATTCAAATTTATATGACGTGTCATAATCTTTAGAGTGAATTAATAATCTTATAAATGGTAGTATTTGCATAAATTGATTTTTGCCCTATACACCTTGATAAGTTTGTTCAATCTGTTTATATATTTAAAATTCACCATAAATTCTGTCAAATTTGAATTGAAAAAAAATTATTGTTATCGTATTGTAATAAAAATAAAAATAAAAAAATTGACGTATTAGTGTGCAGTCCAGTACTACGTCACACTATATAGATATATATATGTGTACTGCGTACACATTTGTAAAGAACATTGTGTTATACCTTTCGGTGCATTAAATATGTTTTTTATCAGAGTACTCATCTTAGGGACTCGGGGTAGGAGCGCCGAATAAAAGAACATAAGGATTGTAGACGACGACACTTTTGTATTTATAAGTAACATTTTATTAAATATAAATTACAATTTTACATTCTAAACACATGGATATTTCCGATTAGTTTACTTCGTTTCTTAATTTCGGCTGATGTCTTTTATTACTAATTCGAGCTGATTGTTTTCCTCGTGATTGGACAACTAAACATATATTCATATTTTGTTACACTGCAGAAATCGGGGGGTTTTAAATCTTCATCCTTTTAGACCATATAATATATGGTTTTTGCTAAATCGAATGCTCATGGCCAAAATTTAAACGCAGAAACAAAATCTGCAGTTTTATATTCTAGTTGTTTAGAGAACGCATAATTGCGTTGTTGCCATGCACATTCCCTTTTCATGCAATACTCAAAGTGATTGTAGTCACCCACTGCATCATAAACAAGATCAGATAGAGATGATGTGACGCGTATGTATGTTTGAAATAAATTATTACTCGGATCAAACATTGTCACGAATAAAAACATTTTTGCGTTCCTCTATCTTTGATAGTCCATATTTTGAGATAACACTCATTGTAGATAGACATGTCGTAGTTGCATAGCATAACATACAGTATACACATAGTTGTACATATAATATAAATACAGTCTATTTATTTAACTTGACTTAACAAAAAACTTGTATTTTTTTATGTGCAAAATTAATATAATAATCAAATACATATATTATTTGTAAAAAAGATTTTATATCAGTAACTTGCCAAGTAAAAATAACTTTATCCAAATAAAAGTACAAAATGAGAGAAAATTTCAATTAAAAAAAAAAATATTTTTTTGTGGAATTTACGCTGCGAGACCTTGAAATATAATAACATATTAGTAAAAATCTTAATATAATTTAGAGCAAATAAGGAAAATAAGGAGCATGGAAGTAAAAATAACTAGCGTGTGTGTATGAGCGAGTTGTAGATTAGGATTGGATATTGTGAGCAAGAAAACATTTTTATATATTTTGCATACTAAAGAATAAAAAATATTGATCCTATCATTTGAGAGGTCTGTTGATGTTTTATGTGTTTTATATATTGATTAATGCAAATGTTGAAATGATGGGGATATTCCTATTATTACACAAAGTGTTCGTATTAATATCTGGATGGGATAGATTTAATATGGGCATCTCTAAGGGTAATATGAACACAGGAAATTTTCTGAAGAAAATTATGCAAAATAAAAGATAATACTTAAAACATTTTATTCGAATAAATATTTCTGTAAAAAATAAAATAATCTTTTACCTTGTACAGGGAACAGTATTAAAATTTCGTAATAAAATAAACATTTAAAATGTAATTGCCTTATTATCACGAAATGGTCAAACGTAAACCTTGAAAGAAGATAAAAGACAATAAGTAAGAGAAAAGAAATAATATTTAATACATTTTAAATAATGTTTAATATACTATTTAAAACATGTTAGTAGAAAATAATTATTTAAAATATTTTTACTTTTTACTCTTGAACGATTTTAAAACATTCTGATAAAAATATGTATTTAAAATGAAATAAATGTAATTATCATCTTATCACAAAATGGTCTATTAATATCGTTTAATAATAGTCGCAAATGTAGACCTTGACTTTTTTTGTCGACTTCTGCAAATTCTACATGTGTCTATTTCTTTCATGTCATACGTAATATTCAAAATCCATTATAATAATTAAAATAACAAAAACCGATTTATCTTTCAATTTATAAAAGGTTAATGGTGCTCATATTAGACTATATCGTAAGGATAACATAAGCATGCTCATAGTAGAAATGACCATTCATATTATTCGAAAAATTTGTATCTAACAAACCAATAATATAGTTTTGAGAATTTGTGCGGTTAGCATAAATATTGGATGGCTAAATATTGTTTACTTTACAAACATTGACATGCAGAAGATATCCCGGCTCAATTATAATATAAGTTAGGAATCTTATAAAATAAAGGAAAAGCAACATACGAAATGAGAAAATAATGTACCTGTTTATTTAAAGTAGTACACTCGCGACAGTACCATCCAAAAGTTAGGCCCCATCGCGTGCTCGATGGCAATACTCCCGTCAGTGAGAGAAAACATTTGGTTGCGCCTGTTCATAGGCCGCACGCACACGCGGAAAAAAATTTATTCAGATAGACGCAAACTAACGCAACTCGACTGGCCGCTTCCTTCACTCGCCTCTATATATCAATTAAAATCGAGAATTACATTTTTTCAAAGCTCTATTTGCTATACTGAACGGTAAAAAATTATGAATTTTTTTCACAATATCGGTTTCATGTCTCTTTATGGCATGCTTGTTTTTTATTAACATCTTACTGATAAGGTTTACTTACTGAAAGGTTTAGACCCTATCAAAAAGAAACGCGACATTTTTATAAACTTTGTATGAGCGACACGTATAAAAAATGCAATTTTTAATTACTTATATCTCAGTATTGAAACGGTCAAACTCATTCTAATTGCACAAGCATGTCAATGATCTCTAGTACAACGTATAGTTTCAATTTCAAGAAATTCTGACTGTTTTCAATTCGTGAGTGTACTACCTTAATTCGATAAATTTTCGAATTAATAAAATTAGTGTAAATCTTGTAGCATACTGAGATGTTGTGAAGACAGATGCATCTTTTCAGTAGAATGCACTACTACGTACCACCAACCGTCGCAGAAATGCAAAGAGTAGGTACTTATATTACCTGCAGTGCTCGTAATACCCAATCTGTATGGTTGTTTTTGTAACTTCGATTTTAAATTAAATTTTTGATCTTATTTTGTATTATTTTTATAACATTAGTTTTATAAGATTATAACTTGGCGCCAGTTATTTTTAATATTAAACATTTTTATACGAATAATACACATATCACATAATTTGAGTAGGGTAACACAATTTCTACGATTATAGATTGGCGCAAATTTATGATATAAAATTTTTTCTACAAACGATATATACATATTAACTGAATTTTATTTAATTTGATACAATGGTTATTTAAACATCTGTATTTAACACTTTTACACAATTCTTTTAAAAAGGTGATTTTGTTATTAAGCACAAATATAGAAATTACGTTTCATTGTACTGACACGTGCGAATTGTTGCTTATTTTTTATATTAAATCTTTTTACTGATATTGTTTTTTATAAGTCTTTTTTTTAAAAAAAAAAAGGTATAGAGATTGTTTTTATAAAGATAATTTTGTACGGATTATATAGAACTACGACATGCCTTCAAAAAGAATTTTTTAATTCAGCTGTAGTTAATAAAGTATTTGTAGTTAAATATATGGGTTCTTATTACGGAATAATATATTACGGAAAAGTTGCAAATTAGATCATTAACAACTTACCAAATATCTTTCAATTATGTTTATTTAAAGGTTTTTTAGATTGCACAGAATATTATTTGTCAAAACTGACAAATTTAAAAAGATAAATTTAATATGGCGGATGTTAAACCTTAAAAATGTCTGGATTGTATTCTGCTCTTACGAGAAACTGAATAGAATGGGTGCAAGAACTTTCTATTACCTTACGATTATAATAATTTCAAAACACAGTAAGAGCTTTCATAAATGATATTTTGAGAAACAGCTCTGAACGTTGCGACATTGTTTGGAACATAGAGAATGTAGTGTACATTACGAGGTGGCCAATTATTATAAAAAATTATATTTTGAAAACGTATTTGAGTCTCTTAATGCATTTTTGAAGTTTAGAGAAGACTATTATTTAGACTGCGATGCAAAGACAAAAGACAAAAGATAAAAGACAGAAAAAGACAAAATTTTCCGATTGTCTAAAAATCATGTATTTCCATGTAAAATCAGTCGTTGAATTAAAAAAATGATGAAATTGAAACGATTAAAGAATAAAATGCGTTACAAAGAAGAAGCATATGAGTTATTTTTCAAGGTTTTCATATACATAGAATATAGCTATTTGATAAGATAGTAACTCTACTGCTAATTTATATAGTTTACATATATTTTTAGTACTGATAATAGCTATACTGAAGAAGGTATGTGTACGTACGTATACATTTGCGTATATTCTGCAATACTTTAAAAACATTTTTTTTACAAATATATATTTCGTAACCAAATACTGCGTTTTTTCGAATAAAATTAATCTTTAAAATTGATTTTTATAGAGGCTACTTTATCATCCCTATTTCTCTTCGATCCATTATGCAGTGTTTTCACATTTTTATATATAATGTTCTAAATAATAAGTTTTTCATAACTTTATAAAATTGATTGAGAACAACACTTTTGATGAACGTAATTGTTAAATTTTTAATTTCAATATATTGATTAAAAAAGTTATTATGCAAAATGTAAACGAGATATCATAATACATCCATCTTCTCCTTTATTAATAAAATTTTTAATTTATATTAATATTTTTACTTATTTAAATGTGAGTTTATAAAAAATACAATAAAATATAACAAAATATTACGTTTATAATATTTGAATGCAATAATTTTGTCCATTTCTAAAATTCAGATGAGAAGAATAAAATTAAATTTATTATTTTTATATTTTTTATAAGCTTACAAAGCTCTCTTACAAAGTAGAATAGAATTGTCGAATAATTTTTCTGTTTGTTTATTACTATCTTTGATTATAAAATCAAAAGCAAAAAATTATGCAATAAAAATTCTTGTAAAATTATAAATATATTATAATACATTAAAATGGAAAAATATGTTTTCATAAAACAATTTTTTACAATCTGAAATAGTAGTGCTGAGTAATTAGGTGTCTTAATATCTTTTTATTGAAAAATTCTTAACTTTTCTACGGAATATGACTTTGCACTTATGAATACGAATAATAAAGTTCGATATGTATGAATATTCAATATCAAAGATTATTTATTAAATATGTAATATGTATGGTCAAAACTATGCCAATATATTCTACGAATAAAAACAAGAAAAATTATTTATATAAACAGCTTTGAAAATTTAAATAAAAAGTCACATAAATATTTAACGATGTGATACCTGGCAATCTTGAAGGATAAGGGATTGCGTCAAGCAATTATTGTATTGTATTCACGTGTTTTAGCATGTTTATTGGAAAAATTAAAAATATTTTTTTCGCAAATGTTGTTTATTAGTTTATAGAATTCTTTGTGAATAATAATTAATTTCGTGTTCTGAAGTTGGAATAATAAGATTATAATTGATTTTCAATTTTTAATTCGATGTTTATAAGCATTTTAAAATACTGCGAAGAATTTATTGCAAAAATTATCACCTCAGCCAGAGTAAATAATTTTTAGTTGTATCCAGAATTATTACGTGACACTAGTCGACATGATAAAAGTTTCCTGAAAAAACAAAGTGGTTTTCTGTAGATTTTGAAGCGCTAAAAACGATGCTGCTCTTAGAATTTCTCTATCACGTCATTTAAAAAAAAAATGGAGTTAAAATCCTTCAAAAAAACGCGTTTTTCTCAATTTTTGAAAAATCTCAACGGACAAACTTGTGCTAAACACTTCTAAAAGATCTTAAATGAAAGCTTAAACATTGTATACCAAAACCTAATAAACCTAAGTATCTTCAATATTACATGACTTTAACAGACCTTTTAAGATTATTTTTTCCAGTTGCAAAAAATGGGATTATGGGAACAACACATCAATTTCTGGAAAGAATAAGAAACCAAGTCTAAATGCCGGCAGACAAAGGCTTTACTGAGCGACCTTGCCAAAGGCATAAGGACTTTGAGAAGAAGAGATGTCATACTGGCGGTGCAAATTTACACGGATCATGACCTTATTACCACATGCACAAGTTGGGACTTTGTGACACCTCAAAGTGTAAAGAATGTTGCGGCAGCGAGAAAATTACATTCTACATACTAAGACAGTTTCTCTTGTTGGTCTAAAGTGACAATTTCTGAAATCGGACTTTTTTGAGTTCGAGCAAGTTTAAGTTGAAGACCTTTCATTTAGATTTATCACTTCTGGAGGACTGGTTTCAACTAATTTGAGATTCGTTTTTTCTGGAAAAATACAATGAACTACGTCTGATTATGAGTAAGGGAAAGGGGGACAAATTGTGACAGGGGGCAAATAGTGTCACTTTAAATTTCTACTCTTTCCTGCGTCTATTTTATTACTACTCGTTAATAGAAACACAGTTCTCAAACATCTAATCATCTTCTGAAAAAGCAGTAAAAATCAAAAGCCAAATATATCTAGCGGGGAAGTTTAAAATTTTGCATTCGTGAAATCAGGTAAAACCTGGATCCTTTTTTGATATTTGAAGTTATATTTTCTTAATTACTGAATTGTTGAATGAGATTTAACCTATTCTATGTCATTCGGTATCTTTTTCCTCTATTTTGATATAATTCCTGTGATATTAATTTTATTTCTCTTAGTAAAATTATAAAGGAAAAAGTAGCTTTTGGAGCAAATAATGACAAGTCAAAAAGCTTTTTTAATATTTGAATATGATTTTTTAATTTCATTTGGGATAATATGAGATTAGTCACAAGGGAAGATCCAGAATAAATGTGATTTTTAATAAGAAATACTAGCAAATAATATTATTATACTACTATTATTTATCAATAAATAAAAATTTACATATGGCAGAGCATAGAAATTAATATAAATTATCTTATCTAATCAAAATGTTAAAAGAAAGATTGATTAGATGTTAAGAATTATGTATTTTGTAATTGTCTCATAAGGTGTCACTATTACCCATAGGGTGGGGCAAATAGTGACAGATGTAGGTTTCAGTTTTTATGAAAATCTAGCCCGTATACATGACTTATGGAAACTATAATTAAGTTTTTTGTATATTTGAAAGTGGAAAGTATTCTTTTAGTGAAAAATCATATCTTGTAAACTT
>NW_012078701.1:14234-18070 GCF_000956235.1 Wasmannia auropunctata
AATCATTTTGACTTTTGCGCAAAATTATTTCTATTATTGAACAAAAATTATTTTTAGATCTGGAATCAGCAAAAGTGTTCTTTCTGTGCAGTCACATGCAAACTGCGCGCCGCATATTTGTCAAACTTGAAACACAGCTTATCACATAAGGGTAGAATCCACTTATAACAATTAAATTGATTAGCAATTTAATATCTTTAATACTGAATGTGCATCTATACGATTCCCTCTTCCGAATTTATAGAGAAATTTATTGCAAAAAATATCTGGGATTTATATATCCGGATTAGATTCCTGGCTGAGGTGATATTTTTCGCAATAAATTTCACTCGGAGGAGGGGGGGGGGAGATTGTATAGATGCACGTTAGCATCAAATATATTAAATTGCTAGTCAATTTAATTGTTACAAGTAGACTCTGGCCTCATGTAATAAGCTGTGTTTGAAGTCCGACGAATATGCGTCACGCAGTTTGCGTGTGGCTGGATATTGTAAAAAATAATATGTACATATATTGCACTAACACCCATGTAGCTCCCATAGGCCTTTATTGTACTATGTTTGTTTCAATCTCGGGAGCTCATTTAAATAATTATTTTAATTTTTTAAGCTCTTAATTGTTAATTGTTGTTATTGTTAATCTTCAATCTTTCTAATCCACTTTTATCGGGATTTAATTAGAAAATGAGGGAAAACGAGATTTATATAATAAAAAAGTCAGCAAAAGTGCACCGAAGCCAATAAATTGTGTTTCCAGCGTGTATTCCAAGCGCAAAGACAAATAAGTCATCGGAAACCAGGAAGGACGTGGCGGTAGCGATGGATCATCAATTATTTTCAAAACTGCGAGATAACAAAAAAATTAACAAGACAAAGAAAGAAAAGGAAAACGAATGGAAAAGCGCATATATGCGTGCGCGGGTTAGGTTCATTCATAATCTGAATTTTTAACGATCAGCTAAATGAATGCTTTACGATGCAATTAGGAGACCCCACAGATCCGAAACCGACAACTTACATATATATTAGAGACCACAGTTCGTGTAATTTTCTGAAACTTGACCGTAAATACGCTCTTATCATTCACAACGTACACGATCCGTGTGCAAGGACAATTGCACAATTACGCGATACTTATACAAACGATACGTGTGCGTAATTATCGCTGACGTTATACCTACCGAACGCGGGTGCAATTATATGTAATACATATTGTGCTGTACGACATCGGGCACGATAAATATTCCACGGTGTCGACTTGCCAACTTCGCTCGCTCGACGCGCACCGGAGTGCATCTACCATGAATACTTCTCGCTCGCCCTGAAGAATATCAGGTATGCTTTTTCCTGTCATTAATTCGGCGCGAACGGTTTACTGTTTTGGGACAAATTCGTAATTATTTTACTGAAAAATTATGCTAGTTCTTTCGTCCCGTCTTACCACGTCCTCCTCTTCTTCTTCAACAAACTAAATCGATCGTGTTTTCTATATACTTTGTACAGAAAAATGAATCTCATAACGTTCGGACTGATCCTAAGCTGTTGCCATGCCTGGACGATTAAGACAGACATTGATTGTAAGTATATAGATACCTTCTTCTTCTCTAATCTTTTTCTCTATATCTTCTTTTCTATCGAGAAGGTTATACATCGAATAGTGTTTCGCTAGAAACATATTGCCGTTGCAATTATATCACTTTAATATATTCTGATTCTATTTTTGAACATTCCATTTTTCAGCCGTCTGTTTTGGATATCGCGCTACCTTCTTCTGGGAGGAATTTTTGATAGAGAAATTTCAGATATTAAAATTGAATAAGTCTATTTATGAATGAAATTTATTTTCGCGCGGTCTGCTCCTCATCGATATCAATTTAGATTCTAGAAAAATCCCTTCGTACTTTGCATTTTCTTTTTAATTCTGTAAGTTCTCTTTTCAACGATAATTCCGTCTGGAATACTGTATATTGACAACCGTTGTTATTCAATATCGAATATTGTCAATATTTTTACATATATGTTTAACGCTGATTACACACATAACGTAACCATGTTTAATTGTAGGGACCTACTCTAATGCGATAAAAAAAGGTCTCGAGAATTTCAAGCCCATGATGCGAAAAGGAGGCTTAGGAGGTTTAATTCCGGTTCTCGATCCGTTCACCCCGTCCCATCTGACCATGAAATTTAATACATCTACTTCTATGGGTAAAATAGAGTACGTGTCAGTTTGGTTTTTGAAGTAAAAGCGCGTTAAATTCCTAAACCGACAAGGAATATCATGATTACAAGCTTTCAATTGATATCTTTTACCTTGTTGCCTTCTAAATTGTTGCCATATATTATCGACGCGGTAGATTATATGTTTACGCTTGAAAAGAGAGATGTGTATTTCAATACTACAATTTAATCGGGCGACGTTTAATTTGATGTGTCACGTTATATGACAGTCAACGTGTTAAAACAAACGATATCTCGTCATTAAGAACGCCATATGGAACGAAGTTTAAGGATGACTGACAATTTCTTTATTTTTTTCATCGTACCGCTCAGTTTCGACGGGAATTTTACACACGTCAATGTAACTGGCTTGTCCAACTACACGGTCAACAGCGCTGCCCTCAATGTACCTGCTATGAAGTTCAGCGTGGACATGTTTTGGCCGCGTATCACCAAAGTTTTTAATTACTCCATAATCAAAGCCAACTTTTTCGGCAACGAACTTAATGGAACCGGAAGAATATAGTAAGTATTCTTCTAAACTTTTTTAGAGAAAAATCTAATTCATGTTTCGACGAGTTTGCGATTTTCCAATATCTGTATACATTGTAGCAAAAAGGGATCTTATTTCAATTTTTGCATTCTATTAATTTGCCAGTAAGAGATGGAAGAAATTAAATCTGTGCTTTTTTTATAGCAAAATTGCATTTATTTTAATCGTTATTAGGTATATTAATACATTACTGATTATCTTTACCAAGCTATAATTAAAATTATATGTTTATTGTTAAATCATAATTATATTAGTAAGAAAAAGATCGGTCTCTCCTTGAAAAGATCGTATGCTTTTTTTCATTTCGCGCGTTTCATCTAAATTTAGGTAATCATAAGGTAATCATATAGGTTTGAAATGTGCACGTGGAAAAAATGAAATCTCCACGGAGATGACTAACAATGAGTTGGTCATTCGCTTTCGTGACTTTATCAGGCTCGCCCTTAGCGAAAGCAAAACTCAATCAAAATTGCTTTGACGGTAATTTAAACAGGGACACTATTTTTATGGAGATTTAAATAATTCATCATTTTGCTATTAAATTCACTGATAATTTTATATTTGAATGGATCTTCTTAACGTGCACAAAATTAGGTAAGGAGATCCCTGTGTGTAGTTGCGTTCATTTAATAGTTAAAATAATTAATTATTTTATTGTCAAATACTTCTTTTTCACAACTAAGTTTATACCTTTTCGAAATTACAACAGGCCACATTTCTTTCCGATAATCTAAAAAATTTTTTTAAATAAAAATTTGACATTATATACAGAATTTGAAACTAAAAAGGCGCGTTCAGCGAATATTGTTATCAGCGCTGTTGCAATTGCATTCTATCCTTGTTTTACGTTTAATGAACAATAATAATGCAATGACGTAATAACGCTGAGCACCGCTGACAGAAGTGCTGACAGAATGAAAAAAATGTGTGTTACAATTAAATACATTTAATATAACTATATTTTAATATTTATATATAGATATAAATATAAATAGATATTAATATAAATAGATATATGTATGTATCTATATTTTATTTTCAGTGAGGACAAGCATGACTTCAGA
>NW_012078702.1:0-582 GCF_000956235.1 Wasmannia auropunctata
GGATGGCACGGTCCGTCGTATCAAAAGGATTTCCACTTTGGCGATCCCCACGAGGCACAAAGCCCGAATTCGCGTCCCGGGTATTCGCACGGGAGGCGAATACGTCGCGCGCAGGGAGTTAAGAAGGAGCTTAAAAACGCGCGGCTCATGCCGGCTTTTCTTCCCCATTTGCACACGAATGTTCCTATCCCGTTGCGCTACGAGAAATTCCTTTCCGGTCAATGACGTAACCGATCTTCAAGCACTCCAGGGGCCCTTCACCCTTTACTTTACGCAACGTCAATCCCGATTATCCTGCTTAAACTTCCCCGCGTTCCACGGTCATCTTAATAACAATGGATAATACGTGCATGTTAGAAAATAAGATATAAAAATACATATCTCTATCTTCTTTTTCTTTTTTTTTTCTTTTCTTTTAGCCTCTCTTGAAATGGAAGTTTTGCTACATTTGCGAACCTGTTATGCCACCTGTTATGTTTCGAAAGTATACTTCTTTCTTCTCCTGTCTCTTTTCGGTTTTCGAACTATGCGTCTTTCCGTTAGGCTCCTTTACTTTCTCGTATGCCGTCTTCTGCTTGAAAA
>NW_012078703.1:0-621 GCF_000956235.1 Wasmannia auropunctata
GCATACGAAGACAGTCGGATTAAAGTAAAAATATGATTATCATTTTCAAAAAATATATAAATATAGAAAAATTCTTTTTTTCACAATTCTTTTTTTATTCCCAGATAATTGCGTTGCGGAACACAATGTACTAAATAAAAAATGATCACGTGTAAAATAGTTAATAATTATTCATATAAATATAAATTGAGATTAAATTATTCGCATGATACTCGAATAATTTGCGATACATAATGGCTAATTATACCAACATATTATCGAAGCACAAGAATAGTTGTCTGTATAATTATTCAGGCAAATGGCGATACTAAATTATTCGAGTAATACCGAATTCCGATGCAAAAATGAGCGCGAGATATGGTCGAGGATAAACCACTCCCGCGGTATGTAAACGATAACGATTTCGCGGTGGCGCATGCTTTACGCGGGTGCAAAATACGAGCGAACGACCGGGGGAAATACGGCAGCCCCTCTAACGAAAAGCTCAATCCGTACGTTGCCCGCGACGAGGCAACGACGTAATATGAATAAACTCCGGCACTTTTCGCATACGCGGTCGGGAGGGAGAGAGGAAAAAAAACGGATTTTCTATTTACGATGACCATTTGGGTTTCGTATGCC
>NW_012078704.1:0-745 GCF_000956235.1 Wasmannia auropunctata
GGAATGTTTTGATTGGTCAATTTGGATAACGCGTCGCGTCGTCCGTCGCGTCACGATTAATCGACCAAAATATCCCATTTTATTGCATCATTTGCCGCGCGATTCCTTGCGACGCATCGATTAGGTTACTTGACATTCTAGAAATAAAATAACCTTTTTTTGAATGAAATCCAATCCGTGCGACAAATTACGCAATAAAATAGGATGTTTTGATTGGTCAATTCGGATAACGCGACTCGTGACGCGCTCAGTGGAAACGCACCCCAGGATCTTCTCTAACTGAACGCAGCCATTGGCTACACGATAGGCGAGATTTTCGATGTGGACGCGTTCTCTGTGATTCACGTGATTTGAGTCTCGGAGTGAAAGATTAGGTTAGATCGGTCTAATTTGACGTTTGATTTAAGGTGATACAAATGCGTCGGGGTGCATTAGTGGCGTACGTATTCTCGATACCGACGTTTCTGAGAATCAGCAGCAACAACTGATCGCGCGACAAGAATGGAGCCGGACGAGATTGAGGCAGCCTCGAGATCGGGGACGAGTTTGCGAAACGACAAGAACGCCATCATCGACTACGACGAAGACAGAGTAAGGTTAGAATTAATTCTGCCCGTGGATTGAACGTTTACGAACCTGTTTGCCTCTCGTCCGCGTGATTAGTGTCGTTAAGCAGCGACCGCTTCTTGCGTCGTTCGTCGGTTTGAGGTATCTAGAGAGCGATGAATCAGATTTCGGAAACGTA
>NW_012078705.1:0-1842 GCF_000956235.1 Wasmannia auropunctata
GAATATTCCGTCAGTTTCTTTCGATCGCAAGTGGGTTAGATGTGAAAAACATACTCGCAGAAATATCAAAATTTGCTGGACAATCAATTGGACCAGATAATACACGTTAACCAGATGATCCATAATCGACTGTCGCTTCACTTATCGTTTTCGGACCGATTTTAAAGGTGCTTTTCAAAAATATATAATATGATTTTGCCGTGCCGTCGTGTCATTCTCATCAGGGAAGAAGACTGTTCGATCTATTAGTAGGAAAGCCTGACAAAGGCATCTCGACATTGAATCGACAGTCATTTTCGTGCATGCATATCGTGCATATATCATTGACATTGATATATACATGCATGCGTTCTGTTTTAAGCTTGCTGCATCTTAGCCTTGTTGTTCACTGAATATTAAACAAGGATAAAATAATACATCATGCGTATAATGCATGAAATGAAACGCAACTCATATCAATAGCATATATGCAGATAGTTTTGCGACATTCTATATGCAAAATAATACTTGGAATATTAACGCGAAAAATCTTCAAATAATTAAAAAATTACGGTAAAAATATATAACGGTACTCATTTGTAAGATATACAGAGATTAAAGATAAAATTAGATAGAACTAGATGGAAATTATTCTAACCAGCATTAAATATCAGAAAGTGCGCATTTATGTTTCTGATTTAATGCTGGTTAGAATAATTTCTTGCAAATGAGTACCGTTGTATATCATGCATTTCCATAAAGACACACCTTGAGCAGTGTGCGCAAAGAATGTTTTAAGAAAGATATACTGCAATCGACAATCACGACAGAAACGAGACTATTTTCATCATTTTTGCTATACATAAAAATTAATGCATAAATGTATATCAGTATAACCGTTTACTATAATTTATGCGTAAATGTCATTTAATAATTTAGCAATAAACCAATAAAAAGATATCAAGCATATGGCTTAGTCAACAAATCCCTTTGTTTCATTAAATAGCGAATCAATTTATCCATAGAAATTATTCATAGCGGATAAATCTCATCGTGTCTGATGAGAAACGCACCTTGCAAATTAATATCTTTGTGGGTTTTACAAACTTTTATAAACGTCACTGCGCGCGTCATAATAATTTCGTGAGAAAAATTTCAACATTTTCCCGGTTAATTTCCAGCGTAAAGGCGGCACGTCACGTGTAAAGGAAACATTGGATGTTCTAAAGAAATTGTGATCGTTGGTAAATCTCAAACGATATCGCATCTCGTTCTGTACATACAATGACATTAATCGATCGACACACGATTTCCCGGTGAATGGACACGTGTCTCGTTTAATTTTTTTCCTCTTGTCACATATAACGAGATTCGTAAAACTAAATCCGACAATCGCATTGACGCGTCACACAATCCTAGTTTTTATGACTTTATGATCTTGACCCAGTTTCGTTTTTGTTCAGATAAAATGTGCAATCCTTATCCTAGTACTTAAAGTATTTCAAACACAAACGCACATTGTGTCAATGTTTATTCGCGTTTATCCGTTTTCTACATCGCGATTGACCAAGATAATTCGATTGCGTAATTTATTTTTACACTGGTGATCAACAATTGTTCTCCATGTCCTTTGCAAGGATCATTAATTAAGAAATAAAACATATTACACACACATTTAATAATAACGGTAGATTATTTCTGGAATTATACTGATTATTTACTGCAATTTATTGTAATTTTTATAATGGCGATTGAAAGCTGTTATCCATATTTCTCAAGGATAACTAATTAAAAAATAAAACAAATTACACACACACACACACACACACACAAAACCATATTCTCTCTCTCTCTCTCTCTCTC
>NW_012078706.1:0-704 GCF_000956235.1 Wasmannia auropunctata
CAGAGCACTCTCCCTCTCTCTCTCTCTCTCTCTCTCTATCTCTCTCTCTCTCTCTCTCTCTCTCTCAATATTTTTTAAGATAATTAGAAATTTTGAAAAAACTGATCTCTATATAATGATAAATATATATATATATGTATATATATATATATATATGTATATATATCTTTATATATTTAATATAATTGTTATATTAATATATCTAAAAGTCAATCAAAAAATATTAGCTTAATTATCATAAAATTGAATTTTAGATTTATTAACATAAACAAAATTTTTTACTTGTTTTTTATATTGAGATGTATCAATTATAATTTATATTTAAATATCTAATGGTGTTACTTTTTGCGCGCATTTATATTTACAAAATTGTAAAAATTTGCGAAAAATTTCACCATAAAATAATCGAAGAGTAAAAAATAACTAAAAAATAATTTTCGAAGTTACAGAATCATTTCTAAAAAAAAATAAAAATGCTTACAGCAGTTACTTTTTACAAAATTTTACTTTTTGATCTGATTAATTAAATTATATTAGTTAAATAAAGATGCGATTATGATAAATATCGTTGAAATTTAAAATATATAATTCAACAATTTTACATACCAAGAAATTTTACAATTTGCTAAGTATCGCTAAATAGATTTGCTAATTATTTTTAGTGACAAATGGAATTTTAAAAATGTTAGCAAAACAAATAAACA
>NW_012078707.1:0-3573 GCF_000956235.1 Wasmannia auropunctata
AATAAATATCTTACAAATAACATATTTTTAGACAGAAATGTTATAAAAATTTGACTATTTCTTTTAAATTAAATATTCGTTCTGATATATTATGATTTGAATTTTTTTATTCTAAATAAAAAAATATTAAAATAAAACAATAAATATGAAAATCTATATATGAATAACACAAATAAACAAAAAAAGATTTTATTCGATCAAAGTGGATTTTGGTATTTAATAATACTTTCGCATAAATTTTACACTTTCCATTGTATATATCTTAAAAACTTACTATAACTTACTATAAAAAGAATTTATTGCGAAAAATATCATCTCAACCAAAGTTTGAAACTGGATCTCCTTACATTCTTAACGATCCAATCTTTACCAATTAGACTATTAAAGGCATGTCATGATTATTGCAATAACTAATAAATATTAAGAGAAATGTCTTTTTCATGCAAATAATTTAATTCTTGAGAGAAACAGCTCGTGCAAATTAACAAGGAAAATTATTTAAAAAACGGCCAATAAACGAGCATATAAGTAAATTTAGTTCTTAAAAAATTAGAAGTTTTATTCACAATCAAACAATTTCTACACAAGACAATAGAACGTTTCGACTGCAGTCTTTTTCAGCTATTAACAAATTACATATAAGATCAGACGAATAAATAAAAAGGTTTAATACAAAGAAAAAATTAACACAAATTATAAAAAAGTGAGAGGCCACGTGTTACATTTTGAAGCGGGGTTGCAACTATAAACGCTCTCAAAAACTTGCATATTGCGTTATCGAAGTATCCTCTCACAGATCCAAACGCATCGTAAAATCCATAGCCAAATAATTACATGATTTTTCATCCACCAATCCTCGTTGCGTGACAAAGAAATGTCCGATCCGAGAATCAACGGAATTGTTAACATGACATCACCAACATCGCGGTAAATCAGATGAACAGATAATTATTCACTAAAAATGGCAAATGAGAGGCGTATATTTGTTAAAACTTAAATATGTATTTCGCTTGTCTTGTCGTTTTATTACCTGAGATATGGATTTCATAGCGCGTTTGGATTTGTGAGAGGATATCTCGATAATGTAAGTTTTTGGAAGCATTTATAATCGCAACCTCACTTCCAAATGTAGCACGTGGCCTCTCACTTTCTTATAATTCGTGTTAATTATTTTTTCTTTGTGTTAAGGCGATGCTGAAAGGTCAGAATTACCGACATTATAGTTATATGAAGATCTCTGAATTAACTGAACGGAATTGAAAATCTTTTCACAGGATTGAAATGGACATGAAATGTAATGGTGGGGCGAAGGAATTTGTAGTAAAAACAAAAAAAAAAGAAAATAATATTTAAACTTTTTTTCGTTTTTAATACAAATTCCTTTGTCTCACCACTACATTTCATGTCTATTTCAATCCTGTAAAAGAATTTTCAATTCCGTTCAGTCAATTCGGAGATATTCAAGGAGTTTGTAGTACAAACAAACAAAATTTTTAAATTATTTTCCTTTTTTCGTTTTTACTACAAATTTCTTCATCCCATCACTACATTTCATGACTATTTCTATCCTATGAAAAGATTTTCAATTCCATTCATTCAATTCGGAGATATTCATATAACTAATGTCAGTAATTTCGACCTTCCAGGAACGCCTTAAACCTTTTTATTTATTCGTTTGATCTTATATATAATTTGTTATTAGCTGAAAACAGCTGTCAAAACGTTCTATTGTCTGGTGTAGAAATTGTCTGAGTAAAAACTTTTAATTTCTTAAGAACTAAATTTACTTATATGCTCGTTTCTTGGCCTTTTTTGAATAATTTCCCTTGTTATTTAAATTCTATCAATGTAGAGACTATAGAGAAGTCTAAATTTAAATCCTGGAGTGTTATTTTGTATTGTAAGACAAGTGTATCCTAGTAACATCAAAATCAACATTATCAAAATATAAAAATCTCTCAATTAAAATTGTTTACTTGCAATCTTTCTAAAAAAACAAATATTTTGCATTTGTAATACTTAATAAATGAGATCCAGAAACTTTACTGTTTTAAGTCACATCAATGATTTATTGTCATTATAAAGACCAATTTGATTGAAAAGGTTGTAAGAAGAACAATGCTCAAAAAAAACTTTATATAATAGAAATAAAGAAAAAAATTTTAAGTTATTTTCACATGATTTAAAAAGATGCACAAGAGCATCGTAACGATTTTGGCGAAGAGATTTGTGTGTCTGCTTTCAATGACAAAGACCCGGATTCAAATCAAATTAGAAACAGTGGATTTTTATTCGATCGCTACCTCTCGGAAGGCACCGGCAATCCATCAAGACTATATCTTGCCAATAAAACCTCTCTAAATTAGACCATTCGGAACCGGCGTTAAAACTGTAGGTCTCGTATATCTGTGTAAATTGTAAATAGCGCCACAGAAATACGAAGGGTCGCCACGCTTCTAAAGAAGCAAAGAACCAAGATAATGATGACAAGAGCATCGAATTATTAAATTACTTTGGTAATTTAATTGTGATATGTATTAGCTATTCAGTTTGAAGCTGCGTTTTAAAAACCGATGATTATACGGAGTTTGCTTGAAATGAGAATTGTAAAATTCATGTTATTGTTAAACATTAAAATTTGCTTTGTACTGTGTTGGCACTTTTCATCTTAATTGTTAAAAAAAATTTTGATTAAAGGAAGCTAACTTGCTATACCTGCAGTGAAGTAGGATACATAATTACGCACAAAAAAAAGCGCATATAAAAAGATGTCATAAAAAAAATATTTAAAAAAAATGAAGAAAACAGCAATAAAAAGCTTATTAAGAAACTAACTAAAATAAACAATGCATACCAGAAGTAAAATAATTTTAATTCTATTAATTACTATATAGGCTGTCTAGATTTCATCCTATCATCATTAGCCAAGAAATAAACTCATAAAGTTAAAGTGACGGGAAAAAAATATTTATCTCTATCAACAGGCAATATTATATATTTGGTTAGCCCATTGTTGCAGCAAGCTCTCTAATTATTGTACTAATAAAAATATATATAAAGGGTGTCTCAAAGTTTCATAATTTTCTTTTAAAAATAGATTTTTTGGAATAGTCTAATTGTAAGACAAAATTCCAATATGAAAATATCGCTACAATAGTTTTCAAATTATCAAATTTAAAAATCACAAAACTGATATTTTGCACGCTCAGACATGATAATCTAAAGTATTACTACAAATTAGATTCCTCAAAGAACATCGAGATTATCAAATATCTAATTAGTTTTTATTTAGAAAAGTGTCTAAAACTTTTACCCGTCCAAGGCAAATAAATTTATTTTAATAACTAACACATATCGTAATAACTCGCTATTAAGTTGATATTTTCCGATATTAATTATGCATATGTAATGTACAAATAGAGCTCACATAAAAGAGTTCTCTCATATACAGAGTGTCCCCGTATAAGTGGTCTTTTATCTCATAAATTAACAGAGATAGACCTAATAAATATCAAATTAAACTTTCTTTCTGACTAAACTTTATTGTAAGCACAGTAGATCGGAAGAGCACAC
>NW_012078708.1:0-2768 GCF_000956235.1 Wasmannia auropunctata
CGTATGTTTCATATTATTTCATTACATATAGACGTAGTTTTAATATTTCATTCAAATTATGCAAATATTTATGATTTTGGATGAGCCCTGGTGAGGCACTCCAAATTTTCGGCATTGTACTAAAGAACCACCTTAAAAGTGTAATGCAAATATTATTGCTGTAATGTTATGACTTAAATATCATTGATTTCCTTTCACATTTATATTTTTACTATATAGATATATTAGAAAGTATAAAAAAAATATTATGTATGTGAATAATTATAACTTTACAGTGGCAAAAAAGATGTTTTCTCCTATGAGTAAGTTTCTTGTAGATATGTAGTCATATAAAATTTACGAACACGAAATTACAGAAAATCTATATTTGTAGGCTTGTCAATTTCTTATTGTAATTCTTTTTTATGATTAGTATAAAAATTTATAAACATAAAATATTAAGGAAGAAATATACTACAATTTTTTAATGGTGCATTTTATTAAAATAAATTTATTACAGATGTATTTTCGCCTAAATCATTTCAAGGAAGAAATTTAACAGGAATCGTACGTCTTGTACGTGATTTAGCTGTAGATATTCATGCAAATATACATCAATGGAACAATCTTCATATCCAAGGAATTACTTACATAAAAGATATAACACAAGAAAAACATAATAAAAATCATTCTGAAATTTTACAAGATTTATGTGATAAGTTAGAAAATATTTGTGATAATCTGGTAAATCTTTCCTTTAGTAAATCTTAAGCATTCCATATTATATATTCTTTTATATATTCATATTTTTATAATTTTACATATAGATTTTTACATATAGACATATAAATTTTAGGTATAGATTAATATCATCTTGATTTATCTTGATTGATATTTGGTTATATTTAGAATTATGTATGTATTTATCAATATAAATAATTGAAAGTAATTTTATTTATAGGATGGAATAGTTAAAAACTTAGACCAAATTAAGCATCAACTAATAACTATATCAGCTTTACAGAAAACTGAAGATAAATTGTTTATAACATGGCCAATAACTAAATTTGGTAAGGAACAACTTAAATAATCATAACTATTAAAAATATAACTTTACATAACATTTGCTATAAATTATAAATTTTTCTGTAGAATACTAGCAGAAATATAATCTTATCAGAATATGATGACAGATTGACTGGAGAAATCGAATAGAATCTGCTGTTTTATAATTATTTAAATAATACAATTATGGAATTAGAAATGAAAGGGAATAAAACGAGCAAACAAGAAATGTTAACAATCCTTAATTGGTAATTAGTTAAATTATTATAGAATCAGTCATAAAAATATTGACCAGAGAAGATCTTTTTGAAGTCTACATATCAAGGTTATCTCTGATCCATCGATGTAATTGAAACCAATTACCAAATTAAAAAAAAAAAATTAATATAACAATAACTTCAGACAGCAATCTTATTTTAAATATTAGATGCTATGAATTCTTGTCAGACAAAAATTATGGATTCAGAATGTACAAAATTATGGTACAATTTTTAAATCATTAAATCTACATGGACTTTCTTAATCATATTTGCATAGAACATAGTTTATCTTAATAGTAAAAAGTTACATAGTTCCTGGTTTAATTAATGTAATATATCTATTAAAATTTACATTTGCAGCCTTATTAAAGTATGTGTTTAAAGTAATGTTATATATTTATGATGAAATTATGATTGAAATTTGTCTTTGCAGCTGAAGCAGAGTCAAATCAAAACGTCCGGTTTAATATTGGCAAATTAAATGATATGATTATATTCTAACATTTGCTCATTTTATTGGCCTTTTCTCTTTCTAATTTTTTTAAATTATTTCTAAATATGAGCCAATATACTTATTAAATGATTACGAAATAAGTCAGATTAGCCTTCGTTTCTAACAATCTGCTTTCAATTTATATTGGCAGACTTTACTGACAAAATAAGAACAATAAAAACATAATTAATTCTTCAATCTGCTGATATTCTACCTGCAAGATCTAGCAAACTGTTAGAACATCGCTAACATTTGTTAGAAATGTTATTAAGTCAATATATTGTAATCAATACATATTTATACAAATAAATTTCCATTCTTATAATTAATAATACATATAAAATACTTTTAAAATGTTTAGGTGAGGTAGCAGAAAAAATATATAAGGCATATTATATGGAAGTTAAATTGAAACGCAAATTACTTGAAAATGTTGCTCACAATTATACAGAATCTTGGAAGATGCTCCATCTTGCAGCATGGATATATCAGCCCTTCCTAACTGAAAATCTAATGATTTTATTAGATTCATTACTTATTGAAACAGGGCATATATGATAAATGCTTCCAATGTAGCATTTTATTTTGTTCGTTTTAATATACTTAAATAAGATAACTAATACATGGCAATTTTATTTATTTCCATGAAAATTATCAAAAATCTAGGTTAAAATATTTTACTATATATACAGGGGGGATTTATTATATGCCGATGAGTATCAGTATTTATTAAATTGATTATCAATTTAGTAATCGTGATAATACAGTTCTGTTTCAAGCAAAGAGCTGTGTTGAATCCAAAGTAATGGCACGCAGTTCGTTGAAACTAGAATATATATGTAAAATCACACAGAAATATAAGAAGCATCAAGATCCTGCTATGACCATATTGGCCTTCTTTCAATTTAATTTGTGATATACATGGATGTTCGTGATATATATATATATATACAAGGTGGACCATTTTAATC
>NW_012078708.1:13452-14732 GCF_000956235.1 Wasmannia auropunctata
ATTGGCTGTTAGTTTGCGTAAGCGCAATGATATATGTCTCGTATCCGTATGATACACACATATATAATAGACCGAATATCCCTATGCTTTTGCTATAGAGGGGGAGATCTTGGGCCCAATAAGAGTGAACTGAGCATGCGCATATCCGTAGCCAATAAAAGCCAGGCGGCACTCCTTCCGCATTTCTATTTACTCCCCTCGCCTAAGTTACGACTTTGTGCTCTGTCGCCTTATGTTCATATGTCCATGCTTGAAACGAGGTGAAAATTACAAAAATGAACAAATTCACTAGATATTGGGTGCTTTTCATTTTACAAGGACATATATTTCCAAGTTGGAGACGTACTCTTCCTGCAGGACGTAGATGGCGGTATTTATTACACCGTACGATCGAGGTGTAGCGGCTATCTATCGCGTGTTACACGTTGCGAGGATAATGGCGGGAAAAACGCAGGAACAGAATAAAGGTAAGTTCACTTTTTGTACTCGGTAATAGCGTATATATAATTAAACTCTCGAATAATCTTTCTTTTACAGGACACTGGAGTTGGGACACGAAGAATACAATAGATAAGTATTAAACTAATTATCACAATTTCTTTCAGGTATGTACAATACGTCTCGACACCACAACGACTGACTGAGTAATGGCGGCGACATCGTCTTCTTCTTCCTCTCCTTGGCGGGAATCATCTGCCGCGCCTGCGCACTCGTTCTTGTCCAATGTGTAGGACCGGATTGGTGGTTGTTGGTGACTAGCGCCACGTAGTGTCGCGCGCAAGCGCTTGCCGAGTGCGTGTCGCCACAGAGGCTTGTTGACGGATTAGTATTGCGAAAAAATTGTAATATAATTTTTTGTTAAAGTTTTAAACGGGGTTTACATAGAGACGTAGACGTAGACGTAATAAATTGGGAAGATATGATTGGATATGGAAAAATAGCAATGGCGAGTAACTTCTCTCGTGGTTGGCTGGACGTGGAAAAATATCAAAATTTTCATATTCTACGTCCTATATCTGTACTACGTCTACGTCTCTATGTAAATCGCGCTTTAAAGTTAAATTTTATTATTAAAACCGTTTCTACCAACACGGTTTAAAAAATTAATCCCTGACATTTGGTTAACCAAAGCAAAATATTGGTTTCAACCAACGACATCTACAGGGTGTCCCACCTCTCCGGATTTCTTTTTAAAAATGTGTTCCTGAGATAATTTTGAGACGAAAATCCTAATACAAAAATGTCGAGGCTATAATACTTTTTAAATTATAAACGATTTA
>NW_012078709.1:0-698 GCF_000956235.1 Wasmannia auropunctata
TAAATTTTTTATGCGATTGTTCGATCAAAGTTTTAAAATCCTTTTAAATAGTGATAATTACATTGATTGCTTTAGAGTCGTTTACTGTATCATATTGAAACATATAGTCAAATTGTAGCATTTTTTCCTGTGTCGGTTTTTTCTTATATGTTTCTCTATGTATATTTCACAACAGGCATTTAATGAGATAAGATGTTTGATTTTTAGTATTTTAAATATTAATACATTATTAATAATGTAAAAACATAGTTTAAATCTTTTTACATTATTATACATATATATTTTTATAAATTGCAGTATATATTGTTTATATAGCTGTACTTACTAATATATATATATATATATATATATATATATTATATATTCTGTATGTATATTGAGTCGGAAGATGTAGTTGCAGAATCATAGGGCAAAAACTACTTATCGTTCCAAAATAGAATAAGATAAACTTAAAAATAAATGTGTAATAAATTCTTGTTTTTGTGCTTTTTATGATGTTTGTTTCAAATTGATTCTCATCGACATCTTTTCATCTTTTAATTGTACGCATGATGTACTGTAATGTAATATAAAAACTTTAAACATAAATACATTTACGATTTTAAACAGTTCAGTATATCATATCAGATAATTTTATCCGTTTATTTAATGTGACATATTTACCAATTAATATTAAATTAAATGATGTTTACCGCTGA
>NW_012078710.1:0-811 GCF_000956235.1 Wasmannia auropunctata
AATGTCGTGCGCGGCTATAACTCAGCTAGAAGCATCCCAACGGAATTATAAATAGTTGGCCCCGATTCAAATGCGTTTATCGGCGGATTAGCGATTTTTATTGTCGATACACTGTATTGACACACGATAATAATCGTTCTGCGTGAAGTTTTGCAATTAAAATGCGACATTTCTTCGACTCTAACCGGACGGGCGGCGTCTGAAAATACGAGTATGCCATTTAATATTGCGATTTCTTTTTGCTAATCCCTTTAGATATTCACGTGGATGTGTGTAAGAATTGATCGTACAGTAATGACACTGACTCAAACCATTTTAAACGATGAAAAACGCATTCTCGCGCGTCAACGACCCTCTCTTTTTTCACGACCACATTTATCTTTCTCATAATTAAGAGCTCCCATAATTAACAGTAAACTCAAGCTGTGCATCGCGCACGCCTTCGCGATACACATTGTCCATTTTACTCTGCACTTTTACATGATGCACCGTTAGTTTTGTTTAATTATGACTTGCGACCGTTCTTTACGGTTAATGGCCTAAGTAGAACAAAAGATCTTTCCGCGGAGAGGAGGCGATAAACTGCACCGGCGCTTCGGCCATTAACGGATAGATATATCGCAGCAGAGACTTCTTTCTTTCGCGGTTGTTAAACGTGAATGATGTTAGGAGAATGTCAGAGCGTGCCGTGCATCGGTAGAGGTTTTGCACCGTTTCCGACTATAAGGAAGCGCCTAGGCAAGGAGAACGCGCCTAGAACGGATCGCGCTCCGCAATCAGAAAAAAAAAGAAAAAAGAAGAAAGCAAGAAG
>NW_012078711.1:0-850 GCF_000956235.1 Wasmannia auropunctata
TTATTTTAGCAATTAAATTGGAATGATCAAGAATACATCAAAAATTTTTGCAATTTGACATCATTTTGACAAACTAAAATTTGATATTATTTTGATATCATTTTGATGTCATTTTGATCTTTCTGTTCTCCTTGGGTTTGAGCTCGGTAAAATCAATGGCCGAATTGCTCAGATGCGCCACTATCCAGACACCACCGGCGAGAATTGGTGGCTCAAAACGCGAACTGTTTCCGCGTGAATTTATCGCGGCGCAGAGACTTGTCTCTTCGCTCTTCTTCGTATTCTCGTGGTTACTATCTTGCTTCTTGGGGTAGTCGATTGCCTTATGTCTTACCTTGCGGCACTGATGACAGCGATATTTAAATTCTCCATCGGTATTTGCGTCGCTTTTTTTGGTTATGGGACATTTTGATTTCTGTATCTTTTTTCCGCCGTTGTTGATGTATAGTGCATTTTGCGCAGATGCGCATGCAATCTGGTTGGTTCTCGCTTTACTTTCCACGACGATTTTTATCTGCAGAGTATCGGACGTCGGTGGTTTGTTGCGCGCTTCTATCACACATCGGAAATTCTCGAAACTCGACGGCAGACTGTAAAGTAGTATAATTAACAGTTATTGTCTGTGGGGCGTCGCCGAAGCGATCGTTCACGTGCCACCTGGCCCACAAAGTGCATATGCAACAAACTAGTCCACTATTTTCGCGAAAGCTAGCCGTCTGAGAGTGGCAATGGAGACATCCAGCAACGCCAGCGTGGTTCGCTACGCAGGATAGGTAGCTTAGCCGTGTTGCTAACACCCCGGGCTTTCGCCCAGGATGTACGCGACTGCCTACAGGGACCATGGGAAGGC
>NW_012078712.1:0-3497 GCF_000956235.1 Wasmannia auropunctata
CTTTAATTTGCGTTTTTGTTGAGTGTTGTACGATTCTTTTTCACCGAGTTATTCAACATTAAAGCAAAAATGGTCCTTTTTGCTTCAATGTTGAATAACTTGGTAAAAAAAAATCGAAGTTTTATAAAAAAATGTTTCAGATAAAAGTTGTAGAGTTTAAAAAACCATGCTTACTGATATTATCAGTTTGACCTTGGATGACGTCGCCAATGTCATCTTGAATTTTTTAAATGGATTTGCCTATTTTTTATTGCATATTTTTGTAGCTTATTTCGAGAGCTTTTAAAAATATTATAATAAGATGTTTTTCCGTTAAGCACTTTTAGAAAGTTATAGTACTGCCGGTATTAGCATTATATATCAAAGATATCCGAACAATGGTTAAAATCTTTTGAATGTTCAGGATCATGACCTTGACAATATATGTCAAGGCCATTAAAGGTTATTACTCTTATTTCATTTTTGAAAACTAATTATTTTTATTTTTTGAAGAAAAGAGGAACTAATCTCCCATGATGAATACTATGACGAACGACCTTGATATATGTTGTCAAGCTCATAATCCTGAATATTCAAAAAGCTTTAACCATTGTTCGGATAATGCTAATGCTGATACTATAACTTTTTAAGCTTCATAACTCGAGATTTACTTAACCAAAAAATATTTGATCTGATAAGTGTTTTAGAAAACACTTGTTTCTTATAGTTACTAGATTCTGGATACTAGAATAAAAAATAGGATATTTCATTAAAAAAAATTAATGTGATCTTTACTTGACCTTGGTGAGGCCGCTCAAGGTTAGGATAAGACCAGTAAACAGATTTTTTTAAGTCCTACAACTTTTGTTTGAAATAATTATTTTCTGTAAAACTTATATTTTCCGAGATATTAGCTGGGGTCCCGCGCGACCTTTTTGAAATACCCTGTATGTATTGGGTCTAATAAACAATTATCTTGTCGTTCTAATTGCATGTGCTCGGAAAAATCATTTTCTTAATATTATGCATTATTACCTGTTCAGACATTATCTGTTTTGGTATAACTGTTTGGAATAATGTTTTTCGATTGCATGCTCTAATCGCAGGATTAAACAATCCGCGGGAGCTATAATACAGATCCAAAATCTGCGACAGTCGCAGTGTAGGTATTTTTGTATATAATGCTTCAATTTCGTTAGCGAGAATTAATCCATCGATATCGCCTCTGATTTCTGCTGTAGTAAATTCTAATTTTGTATTGGATTTTAAGAAATACCAACGAGGCAAAGCTGATGAATTCCACATGCCATCTGCACCTATACTAAATTTCTCGTTCTTCTCATTTGTAGGACCTTGCATTAAAATAACTTCAGCTAAATCACCTGAAAGTATATATATTTTTTGTAATCTCTCTACTGTAATGGATGTATTCAAAGATCCATAATAGCTAAAATAATTGTGAGAAAATACATAAGCGAATCGTGTTTATGATCGATTTTATGCTAATTTTGCGATGCAATTTTTTCGAAAACTTATACATTATAAAATATTAATAAAAAAAATAAAAGTTTTATTACCAGTTATTGTTGCAAGCCATTTATTATCCAATGAAAATTTTGATAGATTTGCTCTTCTGTCTGCGTCGAGAATCAATTCCGAGAATGGTACGGTTTGGGGTAGCAAACCAGCAGCTATACCAGCGATTAGTGGCCCGGCAGAAACTGGACCCCAACTACATATAATAATTTGTTAAGACGTTAATAGATCAAAAGTTGTAAATTTACTCAAAATAAAAGCGTGTATTATGTGTTTACGCTGCGAATACCGAAAATACGTATAAAATCTTATACATACGTAGTTTTTATAACGCCATTCTCCACAGGACATTTGCTTAGAGGTGGTCTCTCGATAAGTCGGGCGGTCTTCGGATGATTCGGTGGAAATTCCGGGTACAAATCGTTTGGATCAAATACGTGTTCGGTAACTCCGTTTTTGTTGTTTGTAATAACGCCACTATGTTTTTATCAAAATTTATGTAATTTATATTACATTACTTTTTCAGCGCACAGTTACATTACATTATGTTACTTACATTTGTTCAGGTGTCAAGGTTTCTACATCATCGTGCACATTCAAATTTGTATTAGTAGAATAATTATTAGTTACACTTCTCGCACTTCTATAAGCGTTGTCGGTGTATCTACACACAGTACTTTCATCCCCTCTTTCGTATCTTTCAATACTGCTAGACAGCATAAAATGAAGGGTACACTGCAAAAGAAAAGTATCCGTTAGCAGGGACAGCGACCTGTCGATTTGCCATGTGTGAAGTTGGTTACCGGAGGGTGGAGGGGAAGGTGAGGGGGCATAACAAAATTTTCACTATACTTTTATATCAAGAACTCTTTATGACTTTATATTACGTACACTTTCATATCAAGACAAACAGAATAATGAACAATGAAATTTTTTTTAACAAGAAATTCTTATAAATATTTTCGTTTAACTTGTTGAAACACTTAGAGCAAACGTTAAACTCCGAATATTAATTTGTATAATGAATTTATCTATAAGTGCATCAACATCCAAAGTCTCAGCAATAAATATCAGAATGCACATGCAATATAGCTGTTGAATTTAACCGAACTTGAAAAAAAGATTTTCTGTCTTTTCTTGTATAAAACGAATTATTTGTAAATATTTCTGAGCTTGGCGACCTGCTTTATACGGCAATACGCCAGATTGCTCCACGACGATTGAATTTTTCTCTATTCCATCTTGACGAAATCTATAGGTTTTAATGAAATGCCGATGCACTTTAGCAAAACGTTAAACGTTGAAACTTTTATGTAAATATATCTTGTTGCATCATAGAACGCAAATATGTTTTCAATTTTCTCAAGGCAGAAAAAGAATGGATGCGCTCGGTTCGCTTAATAGTTGAAATTTTGAAATAAAAGTTCTAAAAGAATTTAACTATTTTTGGCTCAATATTCGAATTCCACGTATAAATTCTGATAGTATTTCTCTCTCTCTCTCACACACACACACACACACAATTCATACAAAAGTCGCTGCCTATGTCCGTTAGATAAAAGTATACCTAGACTTATACATAAAATATAAAAGACTATATGTTTTGGAGAAACTGTTTCCTATCTGGCTATCTTTATGTATTTAAATGAGCTTTCGCTAAGCTTACCCTTTCAATATCGGTTATGTTGAAAACAAGACTTTCTGTCTTTTCTTGTATAAAGCGAATTATTTGTAGATATTTCTGAGCTTGGCGGCCTGCTTTATACGGTAATACGCCAGATTGCTCCACGACGGTTGGATTTTTCTCTATTCCATCTTGACGAAATCTATAGGTTTTAATGAAATGCCGATGCACTTTAGCAAAACCTCAAACGTTGAAACTTTTACATGTGAATATATCTTACATATACATATATGTATATGTATATGTATATGTATATGCTGTCTCTTATACACATCTCTGAGCGGGCTGGCAAGGCAGA
>NW_012078713.1:0-1020 GCF_000956235.1 Wasmannia auropunctata
TCTCTCTCTCTCTCTCGGAACTGTTCCAACATGAATCTCGAAGTGTATCGAATTCCATGCACGCATCTGTTCGCGCCGAGCGGTGCGGCGTTGGGAGATAATTGGAAGGATCGAACGGGCGGACGCGGTTCTCTTCGCGATTAATCCGAAAGATTTCAGCGTCCTCCAGATCTTATCGACCACATCAGAAGAGGCTTCGTCCTTTGAGGGTCACGTATATTACAGCCTTCGATTACCGCACGGTGCTCCTTGCAGGATGCAGACTTTTTTTTCTCTGGGAAGAAAAAACGCGTTACGGCATACTCGTTCGAAAATCATATTCGACATTTTCGCCTTTCGAACAGCGCGGCGGACAGCTTTGTACCAGCTGGTTCGCGTCCAATTATTGTGTGTGCGAGCCCAGCCGTTAATCGCCCCGCGATCGACGGCGCGCAGCTCGACCGGGTTTCGACAGCGCATATCGCGGAAGTATAATCCCCGAGGTATCGAAGAGCGATATATACGTAAGAGATTGTGCAGAACCGGGAGCGTGTGTGGTGCTCTACCTCCGCGCGCTCTCTTCCTCACGACCTCGCGCACGCGATCGTACCATTTCGAAAGAATGGGAGCCCGCGTCGCGCTGAGGTCGACGAAGAAGAAAAAAAAAGACTGCGGTCTCTTCGCGGCGATTTTCTATTACGCGCCGGTTGCCGTGTTGACGCAACTCCGCGACGCGTTAAAAAAAAAAGAAGAAGAAACGAAGAGAGTGTGAAGCACTTCTCGCGCGTAGGGTGTTAAAAAAACATACCGCCATTCGTGTTTCACTTGCGTTCCAGACGCAGCGCGCGGTACCGAGTTTAGGCCAAATTAGGTCAAATTAGAGACGCGACATATCATTCCGCTCGTTAATTATGTTTACCGTATAAAAAGATATATGAATTCGAAAAAAAGCTGAATTTGTTTTATCATCATTTAACATTATCAGGGTTGGTTAGTACCTATATGGCCTGTCTCTTATACACATCTCTGAGCGGGCTGGCA
>NW_012078714.1:0-1099 GCF_000956235.1 Wasmannia auropunctata
CGGCGGCATCAGTTCGATTGCTCTGGCAAAGGAGAGCTCGATATACGGTATCCGCAACGGTGGAACGGTGCAGCTTGCGTGCAACGTAATACGACGACGTACATTGTCCAAAAGCGGGAGGAGTCACTTGAGCGAAAATCGTGCGCGGGATGGGAAATGCACATTTTTAACTGTAGCCGGTGGCGCATTTATTAGGGGGGGGGGGGCGCGGAAAATGGAAAAAAGGGCGGAATGGGATGCGTTAAAATTCCGCATAAATGGCTATCGACTAAACAATACACTGCCCACGGCATCCTTGCAGTTTTCCAACTTTAACGTACATCTCTCTTTCTCTCTCTTGTTTTATGCACCTTTACATATTTAAGAGTCACACCAGGCGTGCAAAGTAGGGCTCATTTTACTCACCAAAGTTTCCCGAGGCGACACCGGCCGTCGTCGGGGAAAATTGATTTTCTAACGAAACGTAACCGGGCACGCGAGATATTTTTTTCTACCTACAAAGAGCCCGCCAAGTGGTGCCCCGTTTTACATGGAAATTCGGACCGGAGCTCGATGTTACACTAAGACCACGATCGTGAGTAACGAATTGCAAACAGCTGCGCTTGCTCTCTCGACGGGGGAAATTGTGTTGAGAATATGAGGTGGAGCCGTGATAAATGAGACGATATAACGTAGATATAAATTTTATGACTTTCGCGATTTGTGTAACTGCGATATGCGTGGGACGTGACTTAAGAAACGGGAATCGATTGCTCCCCGAGAAGAAAGATCATTAGACATGCCGCGCGTAGCGCACGTCCACTTTCAATATTCACCCGGGCTACCCACTCGGTCGCATTTATTACACGCGGGGGGATGAATGATCGTCGTTTTTCTAATACGTTGCCTGATTGAATTCCGCGTTTCTCGCAGGGGACGCGATTTCTTCGTCTCCGCGCCGGTAAAAAGCACATGACTTGTGTGTACACCACTTGTGCCCCACGAGAAAAACGTCATCGCGAAAGAAAGGTATCCTGGGAGAACATCTATCATATCGCTGGAATTCCCGGGGAGAGCGGCGGAGGCGGCGGCGTGTTACGGATGAACCGTGTAACATGCT
>NW_012078715.1:0-6602 GCF_000956235.1 Wasmannia auropunctata
AATGAAAATGATCTTTATGTATCCTTGAAAATTTGATTTTTTTCTAAAATTAATTTTACATTATTTATAACACCAAACCACAATACAACTTTTGTCGAAACATTTTTTTATAAGACGTACCAATATAATTTCAAAGATAATTTTGGCCGTTTCCACTCTTTTAAAAAATCCTGTATACTGTATTGCTTTATAACAGAAGCCTATATGTGGTGAGATACGTAATAGAAAATGATTATGAAGAAAAAACAGCAGTTTGTTTTCCAAAGACATATGTTATTTTTTGCTTTATCAAAGAAAAATAAAAAGACACAAGACATACAATTTTTCACATAAACACACATGAACAAACCACACAAGAAATTGAAAAATGGAAAATTGATATCTGCAATGATATATCGCAATGATATCTATTTTTATGTGAAGTACAGTACACAAACAACTACATTAATGAGTGACCATAAGTACAATTTTATAAATTTTTTTCGATAAAGTTTGGACTACGACACACAAAATTTCCAACCCTTATAACTTTAAATAACACATACCGAAAGGGTATGCATTTCAATTCATTCGAGGGCATAACTGGAATTATGTGACTAACTTTTATACGACTAGCTTCATGAAAAAAAATAGCGGTATGAATTATTTTGAAAACATTGATTACTGCATAAACATTATTGTTATTATCATTTAGACTTTTCTTAACAAAGAATTTTATTTCACCATAACCTGAATACTGTTCTTGTTCATCTTGAAAATATACTGTGTAATTATTTCGCTTTTTTTCTCTGCGATACAGCAGTGAGGTAAATATTTCTCTTTTTTGAACATTTTGAACTCTAGAAAATACAATATACGGTTTAATAAAACCAAAAGCATGAAGAAAATCTTGATCTAAAACTGTTAGACATTTTAAGTCACAATTATAGTTCAAAAGTTGATAATTATGAGTGTTTTGAATCCTAGCAGTGTTAAAATCATGAACTCTATGTCTCAGAATTTCAATTCCAAGGGCAATTCTAAGATTGTTGATTAACTGCTTCCCTTTATTTTTTGTTCCGTGAATAAGTTGGCAGATAACCCCATTGTATTTTTCAAAAATAAAAGCTGAAGTAGCCCACAAAGGTCCCCATCTTTTGACATATAATGGAAGATGAAGAACTTCATGTACGTTGTAAACATAATCCCTAGGTCTATACAAAGTTCCAATGTTTCTTACAAACATTCTCAGCATTGTTTCCGCCATTTCAATATCAGAAAGTTTTATGTCTTCCTGAAGAAGTAAATAAATGGATATTACAAAAAGAATCCAGTGTTGCAAATAAACATCAGGTAAAAACTTAGAAAGAGTTGGAAGAGAATAATATAAGAGAAATGCTCTAAATTCACTAGCTTTCCAGAATTTTATTTCTGAAACTCCTCGTGGCAATCTGCCTATAATGCTTGATGGTTGAATATTGATGAGAAACTGATTAACTTCATTCACTTGATTTCCAATATACCATTCACCTTCATTACAATTAAACCATAGATTCATAAAACGGCGCACAATACCTAAACAGACAAGATGCATGTATTCTCCAAACACACATTTTGAAAGATCAAGATAGGGAATCAAAGACAGAACAGATGGACCTTTAACACCTTTGACTGCTTCTGTTTCTTTGACTGCTTTTCTAGCTTGTTTTAACATTCGTTCATTAGTCCGAAGACGAGCTGGTTGTTCTCTGAACAAGAAGGCACTTTTTCTTTTAACATTTTGTCCTTGAGTAACTAATATTAATTCATCAGCAGTCAGAGAAATTTTTTCCATTTTCTGTTCACAGCTATTGCAACTATATAAACCAGTATGGCTCGTAATGTTCTGTAACTGAGCTCGGACTGGAGCATCAGCACATATAGCTGGAGCTACAACAGGCGAAGTTATCTGAATGTCAGAGTTATCTGGATGTATCCAGCTTACACCACCCTTACTATGAATATCAACCAAAGAATTAACAAATACTCTCAAAAATATATTCATCGAAGGTTGTTCACTATCACACCACACTCCACTAAGTATTATAAAGGAAGATCTTAATTTAGGTGGAATTTCACATATAGTAAACAATAATGGATACAGACTAGTTTTTGAGCTGTGACTTAAAGAAATTCCATCTGTATTTAGCATCAAAGTTATTCCGTATTGACAATTGCTTTGCACCCTTATATACTCAGAACCATCACAAATGTCTCCTATGGTATCTTTAACACTTTTCCTTTTTCTTAAAATTTCATGAAGTCTACAGTTTTCAAAATAATGTTTAATCTGATCTTCAATAGAAAAGCCATAAAACGTTTTTTGCTCCGAAGAATTACACACAATACATAAAACTGGATCATCACAAGACCGTAAAGCAAAACATTTTGAACAATAATGATACTCAGTCTCCTTGTACAATGGAGCCAAATCCCTTACATATTTTAAAATATGATAAACAGATTTAGGCAAATTATTTGACTTTGGTAGATATTTTAAAAAGGTTGAAAGATGATCGTGAAGACTTTTTTTTGTTTCCTTATTATTTAAATGATTGTCTAACAAATCAAGAATAGCCTCATCAACAGTATGCTGACAACCATCATACAATTTAATTTTTTCCCCATTAGCATTATTTTCCTTTAAAATATTTTCAGTATCAGATTTATTATTTGACTCTGAACTGACATCATGGGTATTAACCGAAACCTCGTCATCATGGAATGAACATTCAGTAATTACACTTTCAATATCACTTTCAAATACACTTCTGATATCATCAACATCGAAAACACTGCGATCTGAATCCGTGAAGTAATTTTCTCTGCTAGATAGCAGTATTTCGGCTCCCTCTTTATCTTGTTTTTGATTTGATAAGCTCACAATAACTGGTTCTACATTGGCTTCACTGCTACTTGAGGATGATTGACTGAGAAGGTTATTCACAGCAAATTCTTCATTGTTTATTTCTTTTTCAACATTTTTTTGCAACTTTTCATTAGAATTTTGTTTGAAATATCCTGTCCGCTTCCAGTTATAAAGCGTAGATCTTGATGGCTAGAAAAAAAAGAAATAGCAATATACATATACCTTCTTACAATTAGTCCAAACTAAATTTTTACACTGCTGTTGAAGTATGGCATATTTTTTTAAAATTGATAAGATTTTTACTTTGTTCTTATGATATACGCACTTCTGGTTAATTATTCTTGATTCTAAACATCAATAAAATAATATCAGATCAGATTGATATAAAAAAAAACAAATGTGAAATATATAAGATGCTACATCATTTAATTATACCTACCGCTTAAAGTAATTTTTATCAACTTACCTGCTTATTTCCTTTATTTCCATGTGTAAACACTTGCCATCTTCTCGATTTCTTAAGAGGACTTTGAATAGGTGAAGGTGAATTTGATGACTGTAGTATTGGAGAGGATGGCGGAGTGTGTGAAGGCGCGGGTGATGATGGTGAAGAATCCATGTTTCATATATGTATAAGACTTAATTTTAAGTTCTGCAATTAGAAGAACAAATATATTCAATCTTACAAACTGGTACTGAAGGAAAAACTTAAAAAAAAAACATTAACGAGTTACAGAGTTTTTATATCAAGCATACATTGCCTCGACTTGATAGCTCTAGATGTTATATATAGAGCTAAGAAATGGTAAAAAAGATCTAATTTATAAAAATATTTTTGTTTTCGGTATAAACTCCGAGCGGCCAACACCGTATTAATACGTATACTTTAATTTTGAAAAAGAATTTTCAAATCTATTAAAGTAATACGTAGAAATTCCGACAAAAAGGTATTGTCGGAGGTAAAACAGACGACTTTAGCATCCTTTTAATATTATAATATTAATATAATTAATATAATTGTTATTAAAATATTATAATTAATATTATTATTATTATAATTTATACATATATATATTTATGTACAGTGTTTTATACTTACCGAGCACTACTCGAGCACACTCGATCGACACTTGATTACAAATGTTATTGTTTGAAACCATAGATCATGTACAAATGGAAGGGGAATGACGAAGATTGATTCCCCATTCCCCTTCCATTTATATGTATATATTCTATGCTTGAAACCCGCCAAAACCAGCTAACGGATTAAGAAGTTGTCCTTTGTCTTAGTCCTTTGCATAATGTTCTAAAAGATTTATGTGCTAGTCTGTTATTTCGTACCAATTGTAGTCATTATGGCTTCAGAAGGGAACAGCAGTGCAAGTGATAAAGTGTTTTTTGTGATATACGAAAAGGAGGAAAAATCTTTCTCGACTGTGCATCACACTGATGTCATTTACGATGATCACGTCAAGATTAATGATGCTGTAACATTTTTCTGGTGTAAGAAGAAACATGAAGGGATTATTCGCTTCATGAGCGGTATGTATATTTCCGTATATTAAAGTTGGACACAACTTTTTACCTGAACAAAATGTGCTGATATGACTTTCTAGGTTATATTGCCGTTTAATATTTCCTTATCTTAAACATTCAATTTTTATGAACTAAAATGTATTGTAATATTTTTTTATTTAAAGTATATATAACAATTCGCATAATTCTATACTGCATAAATTTTAGTATTGTAAAATTTTTATGTTGCATTTTAGATACCTATGAGGATTGTGTAAAAGAGTCACTAAGACTTAATTCTGAGGAAAAGAAAAAAGAACAAAAAAAAGAGGATTTTTTTCACGCAAGTGAACCTCGAAAAGCAAAAATAAAATGCAGAGAGGGCTGTCGTAAAATCACAAATAAAAGGAAAATTTCAAATTCTATACGAGAATTACCAAAATCTAAGAAAAAGGTTTGTGTTATTTTAAACATTTTTTGTTTTATTTCAAATTTTATACATGTAGTATTTATATAAATATTTTTTCCTCTCTATATATGAAGGAATCTGCCCGTGCAAAGGCTAATAATACTGTAGATAGAGAACTCTTAAATCTTACAAAAAAGAAAAGCTTGATGCCAACTGCTTTATCCAAGAAAAAGGAAAAAGACATGAGTCATATGTTTCATGATGAGAATGATCATCTAACGGAGTCTGAGGAAGGAAATATTGTTGAACTGAGCTCTTCTTCTGATACAAAAACTCTTGTCAGTTCTGTAAGTTTTTCTCTTTTTTCTTAATTTCCAATAAGAGAAAAGAAAGAAAACATTTTTAAATCTTTGTTGGCTTTTCAATATTATACCCATATATGTTCCATTCTATCATATTTCATATTTATTTTAGGATACAGAAAATGGCAGTAATAAAGAAAATAATGACAGTGTCTCTACTGATGAATCTTCATGTTCAAGTAGTGATGAGCATACTAAGGAGGAAAATACAATTTCAGAGTCTAAGAAACTTCGCAGCGTATGTAAATTAAAAACATTAAATCTGAATTGGAAACATTAATCTTCCTTCATTACGTTTACATCTATTTAAATCTTAAAATGTTATTTATGTTTTGCAGTTGGCTGCTCAACTAGCTACTAAGTTTGATATTCAAACTTTGGAAAAATTAGTTTCTCTTGGGCCAAAAGCTGCTCTCATGCAGCATAATTCCAGACCTGAGAACGAACTAATTGCTTCGATGGGGAGTGATGACTCCAAAATAGCAAGATCCGAACCACAAAGCAAACATTCAGAATCTACTGAAATGTCTAAAACTGAAAATGAGGTTGAAATGCATGACATTCAATCTCCTGAGTCAGAACCTGTTGATAAATCTCAACTAGGTCTTATTAACAGCAATTCAAATATTATGCAGACTCTTAAAGCTGGTTGTGTAAACAATACAGTTCCTAAAATTAAAATTTCTGGATTGAACAATATGTTCAGTGAGGATATGTTCCTTGTCAAAGATCCAGCTTTGGTAAGTACAATGTTTCATATTGTGTTACATGTGTTTTGAATTTTTTTATAACAAAGTATGCATGTACAAACTTCTGTTACTGTATTGCTGTGTTGCTAATCATATTATTATATAATATTAAAGTCTAACGTTTTTATTTTAGGGAACTGCTTTGAATGAGGTCAAATCTATATATTGTCTACAAGAAAAATATATTCAAGCAGAAAATGCAACGTCTGCTACAATGGCTGGACGCAGGCTCTTAGATGGAGTTTTTACTCCTGAAGCCCTATCTGTATGCTCCCTATCAGGAATGCCACCTAGAGGTAAAGGGAAATTAGCATACGCAGATAAATCCTTGATTAAACCATATCTTTGTCCTAAGGCAGTAACCGCTATTATAGGTAAGTTTACTATAAAATCCTTGAATAGACTAACACACATATCCTTAATTTCCTTAACTTATCAGTTTAGTTTAAATAATATATTTTTTAAATACATATCTTAAATTACCTTTCTTTTAGATAAAGCCTTAAAATTCCAAAAAATTAAACATTGGCATCCAAAGAAAGATTCCAGCCAAATTAGGCAGGCCATGGCTGTACGAATCAACGAAGTGGCAAGTAAATACGCCAAAGAAGATCCATAATAATTATAATTACATTTCTCTTTTCTCACTTTTTAATATAGTTTTAGATCGGAAGAGCACA
>NW_012078716.1:0-1043 GCF_000956235.1 Wasmannia auropunctata
GAATTTATTACAATTTTATTGAAGTTTTATTTACTATCAAAAAAATAATTACAGAGCAACGTTTACAAAAAAGAACATTTTAAAAAAGTGCCCGCGGCATTAAGAAAGCAAAGAGCCCCTAAATAACGCTACAAAAACTTCTCTTGAGGCAACCGAACGATAAAAGCGAGGTGAAACGTGAAATTCCCCTTCTCGAGATAAGATACGCGTATTATAAAAATTTACGGTAAATTTTGAAGATACCTGAAACAAGGTATTCTCGGGGTACAGCAGTATCGCTCGGCAACGCCAAAAACTCGCCCAAAGGCCAACGGTCGAGAATGCCCAAAAAAGCAGCCGCGACATGGCTTTACGTGCTTGCAGCGTCGTCGCCGATGGAGCGTCGTCGGGGAAGCGTCGGCTCATAAACGCGGACCGTATCCGATACCCATTCCCTCGCGTTCTGTACCCAAGTAATTCGCGCCGATCGTTCGGATCGGACGGTCAACGAACCAGCGCGCGGCGGTGGGCGCGAACGAACGTTCTCTCTCTTGTTCCGGGACATCGCGGGTATTCGACGAGTTCGTGGGAACACGATAATGAGTCCTCGCAGCCGGGCGAAACGCGCGCGCGCATACCGCTAAATTTGCGTCCGGCAAAACGTGGGTACCCTATACCCGATCCGAAATTACGAGAGGCCGAAAACTTCGGCCGTTTCGGCGGGGAGAGGCGTGCTCCGGGTGAGGGGCCGTTCTTCTATTATATGGAATCTCGTTAACCGTTGCGCGCACTTCGGGTTTATTGAAGTGGGGAAACTGTATCACGGGGCATTACCTCTCCCGCATAACGAGAGATGGAAGAACATTGATAGGAGAGACAGGACTGGGCGTTTCATTTAAATATTCGTAAAAGAGATATATTATATTCTGTCGAAAATGATTTCTTCGTATATATACGTGCGTGGATAAGCCTGCGTGTACTGAGAAAAATATTCTTGGTATGATCTAATGTGAAAAACGTACATCAAATGAAATTCATTGATACAATGAACTTTTATACACATC
>NW_012078717.1:0-1050 GCF_000956235.1 Wasmannia auropunctata
AGATGTGTATAAGAGACAGCTATTAAATAGCTAGTACCTAAATCTAAGTTTTTGAAGAGAAGCAGTCAATTTCAAACTCGTCGAAGAATACATTATAACGATTCTCATATTTTCCAAATCACCTTCTATTCACCTTATCCCATTTCCTTTATTGCTCGGGGCTAACGGCAGTTATGTGAAATACATTGAGATGTTTACGAAATCTTACGATTTGATATATCCGTTAGATGTACTTCAAGATTTCGATAGAATAACATTGTCGTTTTCATGTGTACTCGGTCGCATTGCGAGAAAAGAGAAGACCGAAGACTGACGCAGACTCGAAACAGCACATTGAAAAAGTTATATAAAATCAGAGCTAACAACAGCTTCCTAACTAAGTCGGTACTCGACGGACAGTGTCTAAGAGGTAGTAGCAGCGATGCTTTCTTTACGTGGTCGACATAGTTTCTCAGCTTCCTCCTCTTCTTCTCCTCCTCCTCACCTAATCAGTTCTTCCGTCCGCCACGTCTCTTCATCGAGGACGTACACTGAGGGCAGTACCACTTCCCCTTGGGAGGCGCGGTGATGCCCACGCACGGATAATGGAACCATTCGAAGGGGCACTAAAAGCAATCGTTATAAGTCTATCCGCTTGTAATGTATCCGCCTGCTGGAAGATGTCGACGGGTCTTACGTCTGAATTGTCACAGGCAACCATATCGCCGTACGACACTTGATTGCATATGCAATAGCGCGGCTCGTTTGGATCGTACGTCCAATCCGGATTGTCCGGGTCTACCACTTGCGTAGTCGTGGTAACCACCGGCGGCGATACGGGCTGTTGCACTGTAGCCGCAATCACGCTCGAACTCGGTACGGTGGCCGTTACTTTTCTGGAATTCGTAATAGCAATGTGTTTGTTTAGGCAATTACAAGAAATTCTTCCACAAGATAAAGTTTGAAAAAATTGTAGAGCATTCCTAATTTAACGAATTTCGAATCCAAAGAGTATCGAATCACTTTAATCTGTCAAACATTTATTTTAAAAGCAATATGATTCAATATAAC
>NW_012078718.1:0-1119 GCF_000956235.1 Wasmannia auropunctata
CAAATGCACGCGCGGCGATGAAAAGTAGGTGTAATATAAGATTGCGAACCGTACGACTCAATTCCGCGAAGTAACGAATTCGGTATTCTTTCCTTCCTCCTTCTTTCCCGCTCTTTCCTTTATTCATTACTCTTTTCCCGCCGTTCTCTCTTTCGCCTTTCTCTTTTCCCGCCGTCTCTTCTCTCCGTTCTATTTTTTCCCCTCCATGGCGAAAATCTTCGCTTCGTATCTTGTTTCTCCGCAATAGGAAAAAGTTGGCGCACGCTTTTTATTACGGGAAGTATAACGTAGCACGTGCAAAAAAATTCGCTGGATAATCCAAAACATAAAATGTGTAATAAACAATGTCATGGACACGGAGTGCAATTAAGAATAATTGACAGAGTTTGTCGAGCAGGGGGAAGGGAGGGGAGAAGGAATCTTAGCTGATAGAACAAAGTAAGAATTTCTACAAGAGATAACAAGGCATTCTAACGATACAACGCAGATAAATTAGATGAGTCAGTTCATTAATGACAGAGTAAAGATCAAATTGCTGCATGGCGTGAAACTGCAGACTAATCCGACGTTTCAAGAAATTACGGACGGAACAAATGAATTCTAATCTCTGCCGTTCGTACTAACATATATGTTTTTTTTTCTTTCTGTTCCAGGTGAGTGACTGTTTTCGTAAGTCTCTGCGCAAAGCCACGCAAGGCAACGTAATCTCGGTGAGTCTGTATTCGCTCCGATCTTGTTATCCGAGACTTTGCAACGTTGCGATTTAATCGGCGTTAAAGACGTAAGAAGAAACCAGAGAAAGACTAAGAATAAGGGAGAAAGAGAATGAAAAGGAAAAGGTCGAGGACGCGTTCTTCCGAGGCATGAAAAAATAAACGGAACGGGAGGGAGGGAAGAAAAGAGAAATCTTGTGTTGCATTCCAAGACGCGTGGTTTACCGAAATGTCAGGAAAAAGAATATAGATTTTCATTCCATGTGTCATGTTCGCTTATCCAGCTGTGACAGGGCAAAACTTAAGTCTAATTACTCGCGCAATTTGCAGTTCTATCTGCGCTTCCGTTCCGTCGCTCTCGAAGATTGGTGTACGGACACAATAATATTGTGAAGATGAGAACCTA
>NW_012078719.1:0-1369 GCF_000956235.1 Wasmannia auropunctata
AAATATATATCCGGTATCGACAGGGGCATAAATTTCAAACTCGGAGAGATACTTGAGTTCTTTAATAATTCCCAATATCAGCCCGGGAAAACGGTGCTTTCGCTGGTATGTTACCTTTATTTAATTGCACCTTTCGAGGCGATAGCGCGATAATAAAGTTCCGATAAAGAATCGGATTCTATAACGATACTTATTTCACGGCAACGACGGTACTAAATCACATTCCTACCGCTTGTAGTTCCAAGATTACGGCCGAGGTAAAAACAAAAAAAATGCCGATGATGTAGTAAGAGCATGTGGGCGCATGAAACACGTGATAGCAGGTCTCTGCGCGAGGCGCGCAGACAAGCGGTCTACCCGTTCGTGCGCGTGCGGCGTCTCCGCGAGCCGTCATCGGCCGGCATCGTCGATGGGTATAAACGGCGTGGGAAAGCCGGCCGACGACCCGCGGCTCCTGGTAAGGATGCCGTCAATTTTTTTGTCAGGACCCCGCGACGTGCACGACGCGAGAGAGGCGTGCGACTCGCGCACGGAGGCGTCGTGCCGGGGAATTCGAACAGGTGAATCACGTTCGGAAAATGCCCCGTCCGGTTTCGGCGTGACGGGACAAAGGGGGGAGGGGAGGAAGAGGACGGGGAACCCCGACAGGGAGAACTTTGACAGAGACCAAGTGTGAGTCAAAAGAATGACCGGCGCGGGCCGGAAAGCTGGAAGGACATATCGTCGTGGAGGAGAAATTCCAGCGACTCTCCCACGTATTATATGCGCGGGCTCGCGTTACCCGCGTTTTCGCGGCGACTCAGCTATGGTAAATGGCAAGGTATGGAACCCGCACACGCGGCATCCGATATTAACGCCTGCCGAGCGGGTATAATCTCCGGCGATGCGCCGGTGTGTGCGTATCGCGACCGCGGCGGATCGACCGGTAAGCAAGCGGACGGCGCCGTTAAGCATCTGTCTGGTTAAGCAGCAACGTTTAAGCCTATTCGTTTCGCGCCAGCGAGCTCCGTCTTGATCGCGAGATAGGCAAGAGATACACCTCGCTGGTGGAACTTTAATTTGGATCGCGGAAGATCGGTAGGATTCGTCTCAGACGGACTGTGAGAAACACAGGAAGGTGATTATTCGAAAAGAAAAAAAATTAATCGAGTTATCAGGCGAAATCTATAACCATATCTGATCTGTTCTTAAATGACGAATTTATCCTGAAGCAAAAATTTATTATCTTTAAATAAAACGTCTCTCTTTAAATAAAACTGTGCTCATATTGAAATTATTAGGTAATAAACGTCGCGTAAATCGAATTCCAATTGAAGATCCATCGTGTGAGATTGTTGTTGAGCAAAATCTGCTGTCAAATAAACTTGCT
>NW_012078720.1:0-1364 GCF_000956235.1 Wasmannia auropunctata
GATTAAGGCATGTAATTTTTCTTCCTTTTCAAAACATGTCTAATAATAAACATCAATTGTGCTCTGTAAATTCGCAATTTATTATTATGTTAATAGTTGTTTAAGCGCATTTAAGTAAATCGATATACGCAAAAAAGATAATATAAATTATAATAAATGTTAAAATACAATCACGGAGATAATTTCTTATAAAGCTTAACATACGGTATATGAAACTTTCTCGACGTAATATATAAAGAATGAACGGAAATCAATGTTACAAGATTATTCGTCATAAAGGGAAAGGCGTTTTGTTCACCTTCGGCCTTCTGCATCCGCTTATTTCGCGCGGAAGGTGTTCCGATTGTCGGATCGAGCCTGGCATTCGGATTGCCGGCAATTCCACGGGGTTAATGATACGGTGAGACCAAACTACGCTTTTTTTTTGGGGCACTACGATATTCACGATGATGTTTCGTGAACTCGCTTATCGTCCATATCGCGAGCCGAGTCGACGGATCTGCCTTCGTGACCGTACAGTTATAAGCGTACGCCATTAGCGTTGCTTACCGGCCACACAGCCCCCCCGGTCATTATTACATGTGCATCGCGCATATCATTTTAACGACAGGGAAAACGTTTTCTCTGATTCCGAACAGCCACAGTAAAAAGTGGAGCGCCACGCCGCTGCCGCCGCCGCCTGTGCGCCTCGTTTCGATGTTTATTAACGGTAAACGTCTGAAAGCAATGCCACTTTCGTTCGAAATCCGCCGCGCTTTCGATTTCATTATATTCTTATCTGCAGTACATCTCTATGCAATAATTATTTTTATCTTCTCAAAAGTAAAATTTCATCGCGATGTTGTTCGAATCCCAATTGCGCATCGGACTCGATAGACTGACCGCTTGCCGAATCAGAAGCTCAGGTGGGAGTCGCGTCGTTTGCACGATTCGATATACACCAGAAATTCTCTGGCATATCTCGCGAAGAAATGACAATAGCCGAAAGGTAAATTACAGTGTGCCGAACACACGAAATGCGCTGACCCTTGGACAATTTCCGGAGTCTCTGTCGTCGTGGGATCAAAGCGAGCGAAATTACCTGAAGAGTCGTTACACACGTCGGTGGCGTTCTAATGTTTTTTTTTTCTTTCATACGCGCGCTCTCGATGTCTTCTGCCTTCTTCGGCCGCTTTTTGCCTACCGAAGACCCGCGCGAGTTCCCGGTGGTGGTGAGAAGGTAACTCTTCTCTCGTCCGAATCGAGGAGGCCGCCGTCGTCATTACACGTCCTCTCAATAATGAGACGATAATTCCTATCGTGACAGGCGTTACGCAGGAGGCTACGTTGACCGTAATTTATTTCGTATGCCGTCTTCTGCTTGA
>NW_012078721.1:0-358 GCF_000956235.1 Wasmannia auropunctata
TTTCTTGCAATATAAGTATTTTTATTATCATATGAATTGTATAAAGTAAATTAAATTTAATTTGTTACAGGGATTGTAGGAAAGTTTCACAAGCATGCAAAAAAACATTCCGATGTCAGTTTACATAAAAATAGAAAAGAAAATAAAGAGAAAATGGAGAAAGGTATTCAAAAAATAAGAGAGTGTTTGTTAATGTTATTTCTTTTATATTATCATTAATCATTTTTTTATTCATTATTTGCAGTAATAACAGACAAATCTTCACGACCTGTTTTTGACATTGCTGACACAAATGAAAAATTGAAAAACAGTAACTGCTTGCCTCGAGTCTGTTGGGAAATATTGAAAGTCCTTCAAA
>NW_012078722.1:0-309 GCF_000956235.1 Wasmannia auropunctata
TTTATATATATTTAAATAATGAAAATTTTTTAAAACACTTGTTATTTATTATTTAAAACAAAAATTGCGCAATGATTAGTATTTTTGCTTATAAGAAAAAGATAAATTAATTATAATATAATTAATTAGAAAATATAACGTTTGCATAAAAAAAAATTTGACTGTGAGGACGCGAACTCGCATCGAATTCTCGTCGTCCGCGAAGAAAAAGAACACCGCGCGCCTCAGTTTGTTCTGCTACGCCGCTTTCCTGCTTGCCGACTCACGGTTCGGGTACTTACCGAACAGTTGATCGGATGACCAACTTTA
>NW_012078723.1:0-309 GCF_000956235.1 Wasmannia auropunctata
TTTTATAAGTTAATAATGCTTTAAGTTTAAAAATCGAATTTTGATAGTTAGGTTACTTTTGCTGTAAGCGTCTCAATTTTTCATACAATGACAAAGAGATCGCTTTTAAGCTTTGTCTCGTTTATTTATGATTATTTTTAATATCAATATAATATTACAAAATATCAATGAATAAAAGTAAGATAAGAGAAATAGTATTAATTTTAAAAATAATAAAATTTAAGGAAAAGTAAGATAAGAGAAATGGTATTAATTTGAAAAATAATGAGATTTACAGGAACTGTTCAAAGTGACCACCATCGCACTCAA
>NW_012078724.1:0-344 GCF_000956235.1 Wasmannia auropunctata
TTGTTTAACATCTTCGCAACTTAATCGTTCCTTATTTATACAAATGCATACTTTACTATTATATTTATTCCTCTACAAGCTCCTCCAGCGTTGCGGTAGAAAGAGGGAAGAAATTGTAAAAGAAAAGTACGGGTACCAAATAGGGGAAGGGGGAGCGGTACAAATAGACCGGAATATTGTCGGTGGGATCCAGGAAACTGACCGTGGTACGGATTTCTTCTAGGCAAAAATCATCCGGACCTATGGTGTAGGTTCCGGGTTCCAGCGGAGAATATAGTTGAGGAAATTAACGGATAAGCGATTTTAGCGAGTCGTGTTCCCCGTAGGGATAGTACAAGCGGGGA
>NW_012078725.1:0-347 GCF_000956235.1 Wasmannia auropunctata
GATATTTGTTTGGGCTTGTAGATAGAGAGAGTGAGTCTCGTGCGTGAACGAGATGGGAAATTTGGAAGTGGAGGGGGTAAGGGAGGACGTAACTAAGTAAGCTATCTCGCAGGTACGCACAGAGGCGCACGATGCGAGTCGAAGGCGCTTTGCAAAGGTTCGAAAACGAGTCAATGTCCTCAAAAGGACACTATTACTTCGTTTGTCGAACCAACGCGTTCGTTGGTCCTGTTTTAGGTCAAGGAACTTAATCCCTATGACCTGGGATCGGACCAAGCGCGTCTCTCGGTTAGGCAAGTAATGAATGGGGATGAAGGTCTTTAAAGAAGTGGAGAATTTAAATTAAC
>NW_012078726.1:0-446 GCF_000956235.1 Wasmannia auropunctata
TAATGTATCCTGACAAAAATGGAGAGAGATCCGGAAACCCCGAGCTACAATAATCAGCATCATCAAGTATTTAAGCATAGGTTATTACGTACACTGCTCGTATAATGACGCGTTATCAACGTATCAGTTTCGCCGCGATACGGATTGCGTTGCATGGTTGCCGATGAACTTAAGATGTTTAGCACACAAAGTAAAATCTATTATATCCACTAATGTACCCATGGCAGATTTCACGTGAAACGATTGGGAAAGATTTCACAACGCTACACACTGTCATGTGTGCGAGAAACCGTTTGCACCTGACGACTCTCGGGTACGCGATCACTGTCATTTGACTGGGCGATATAGAGGTCCGGCACATTCAAATTGCAATTTAAATTACCAAGATTCACATTGCATTCCAGTAGTTTTCCACAATTTGTCCGGCTACGATGCGCATTTTGTTA
>NW_012078727.1:0-417 GCF_000956235.1 Wasmannia auropunctata
ATAAAATTCTTATATCGATTGATTTGGAAAAACAGACCTTCAGAACGAAGATCTCTCCGGTAGTCCGGTTAATGTCGAACTTGCTGTTTGCAGGATTATCGAGATCGATGCCCTGACCAATTAGGAAGTAGACGATGTTTTGCGGTCTATCCTTATCCTCATCAGTCGCGGTGACCTGCGTTGCAAAGTGTTAATTGCTAATTGACCGTAAACACGCGGACTGTGGTAAACATTTTCATTTCGGCGCGCGCACACACACACACACGCACACGCACACGCGCGCGCGCAAACACACGCACGCACGCACGCACGCACGCACGCACGCACGCACGCACGCACGCACGCACGCACGCACGCACGCACGCACGCAACGCACGCACGCACGCACGCACGCACGCACGCACGCACGCGCACACA
>NW_012078728.1:0-338 GCF_000956235.1 Wasmannia auropunctata
TTGGTAGTAAAACTGAGTGCAGCACATTCTCTTCCTGGGAGTAACTGCATTGTAGGCTTGAGCTCGGGTTAGCGCTTGATGTTCTTCCTCCTCTACTTCCGAGACATCTTCCAGGTCCTTCGAATCATCAGGCTCACTCTCGTAACCTTCGCCAGCTACTATCATTCCTTCGTCATTTTGATCTTCTCTCATTCCTTCCATGATTTCTTCTATGATTTGTTCATTTTCATCTTCTGCTATGTCTGAATCACTTTCATCCTCTGAATCACTTTCATCCTCTGCCTATTTCTAGTAATCACTTTCAATTACAATTTATTTCTTCATTATTTTATCTACTG
>NW_012078729.1:0-388 GCF_000956235.1 Wasmannia auropunctata
CTAGAAGAAATCCGTACCACGGTCAGTTTCCTGGATCCCACCGACAATATTCCGGTCTATTTGTACCGCTCCCCCTTCCCCTATTTGGTACCCGTACTTTTCTTTTACAACTTCTTTCCCCCTTCTACCGCAACGCTGGAGGAGCTTGTAGAGGAATAAATATAATAGTAAAGTATGCATTTGTATAAATAAGGAACGATTAAGTTGCGAAGATGTTAAACAAACAATATCAGAAAATGTTTAATGATATTTTAGACTCGCTCTCATGTTCGCGCCCCGTTTCCTTATTTTAATATGTAAGGACAAATAAACACACACACACACACACACACACACACACACACACACACACACNCACACACACACACACACACTACATATATATATA
>NW_012078730.1:0-502 GCF_000956235.1 Wasmannia auropunctata
TAATACAATATTTATTAAGTATATGTTTGATACACTTCTCAACAAAATTAAAGCATCACTTACTCTACCCTCCAAAAATAGGCAAAATTCAAGAGAATGTAACTTCGTCAAAAATGATCGTATCGAGATGTTCAAAAAAACATTTTACAGTTTGAAATCTCTACTTTCCAAATCGGTACTTGAGAAAACGATCCTACTGATGTTTCATGGAATTACACGGATAGAAAGGGAGACCCGACGAATCTCAAAATTTTTTACGAACTTTGACAAGTTCCACGGCGCGAATAAAAATTCGCATGCAAATGCAATTTACAGCTTTCGAAAGAGTGAATCTTTACCTTTAATTTGCTTTTTTTTTGAGCGTTGTACGATTTTTTTTCACCGAGTTATTCAACATTAAAGCAAAAATGGCCTTTTTGCTTCAATGTAAAATAACTCGGTGAAAAAAAATACGTACAACGACTCAACAAAAAAGACAAATTAGTAAGGTAAAGAATTCACT
>NW_012078731.1:0-490 GCF_000956235.1 Wasmannia auropunctata
TTAGACTTTGATAAAACAGATACGCCATCCTGTTTGATATGTATGCTCGTTTTCGTAAAACTTATTACGGATGCACAAACGATGAAACGCTGTTAACCGTAGGTTCATTTTTGGAGAATGGACCTTTCGTAGTCATTGACTGCACGCGACTGAAAACGAGTCCATCAAGAGCGCTACCGTGGATGTGCGAATAGAATTTGACTGTAAAGAAAATGTGCCGGAGAATACTGCAGCCTATTGTCTCATCTTACACGATCGCGTGATTGAATATTGCTCATTATCCAACGTTGTGCGCAAAATCACATAAATTGTCATGTCTGCAAATATTTTCATCCGAGATAAAAACTGACAATTCGCGAAGTGGACACAGTTTCGATAGATTACTCGTCATGATTGTACCAACGTTTGTAGATCTGCAAGGATTCACCGTTGGAAAGAGATTTATCGTAAAAGAAGTGGCTGTCCTGAGAAGAGGTACAGTTCTTTCGCA
>NW_012078732.1:0-1041 GCF_000956235.1 Wasmannia auropunctata
TTATAAAAGATGTTCGAAATGACCACCATTGCATTGGATGCATAATCTTGCGCGTCGAGAAATACTCATTATTGCATTTCTAATCATGTCCGGTGTTACTGTTGCAATGGCTTCGGTAATTCTATCGTCTAATTCTTCGCGATTTTGGATTTGCTCCCTATAAACATATTCTTTTAAAGAAAAATTGAATAAAAAAATTTCTTTTCTGATATTCTTGTTCTTATATTTTTAATTAATGATAATTACCGTTAATTTGATATAAACGCATTTGAATTAAATAGGTTAATTTGACAAATTTCAGTCTTATTGTATTAACATATTCAGTTTTTTCATATTAAAAATGGTTTTTCTATCGGTATTATAAAAATATTCATCATACGAGGTAAATGAACATATGGTTATAAATTCATTTTGACAGTTTGACGTAATATCGATCGTAGTTGTATTTCTTTAATATTTTCCGATATTAATTAATTATTTAGTGTACAAATAGATTTTGTATAAAAGAAAAGTAATTTCTTAGGAAAATAATGATAATCTCGGTGTTGTTAAGAGAACCTTCGTAGCACCTCTAGCATTTGTCATATCATCATGCGAGCGCGCGAAATTTTAGCTCTGTGATTAGCCTACTTTAATCGCTACTAATTTAAAAACTATTATAGCCTCGACATTTTCGTATTAGGATTTTCGTCTTAGAATGTTCTAAAGAATCCGCACTTAAAAGGAAATCCGCGAGTTTTGAGACACCCTGTATACACACACAGAGTGTCCCGTAATGAGCGGACCAACGCTTAAGGGTAGATTTCTGAGATTCATTTTAAGACAAAAGTTCCAATACCAAAATGTTGAGGCTATAATACTTGTTGAATTATAAGTGTGTAAAGTTAACTAATCAGATCGTCTAAAGTTGACGCGCTCAGGTACGGCACAACGCAAATTCCTAAAAACAAAAGCTGACTTATCGTCCCTTTTATTAATATCGATATAAGGATTACATATGTGAATATAAGAATAGATCGGAAGAGCACACGTCTGAACTCC
>NW_012078733.1:0-314 GCF_000956235.1 Wasmannia auropunctata
TCTATTATTTTTCTATTTTTCTTAATGCGAGATATTAGTCGCTTTTCAAAGTGATAAAGATAAAAATTGGGACGCGGTTGAAAAATTATGATACGCCACGCGAAAACGATGACTTATTAATTGTGATACAATTACAAATTCTCGAATTTCATTCGAGTTAAACGAAGCAATAAAAAGAAGCTCCTCCCTCTCGCCCCGTTCTAAATTTTGAGAAAGAAGGTTAAAACAACACATACGTTTTCTTAATTCGTACTGCGGTAAAGAAACACTTGTTTGATCAATAAAGAGAGGAGAAAGGTCTGTTCTAGTTAACC
>NW_012078734.1:0-364 GCF_000956235.1 Wasmannia auropunctata
TTGTTTTCCGCAACGCATAGTATTAATAACACTAAGATTATTCAAAGAAACTACATCTTCGTAATCAGTATCCAGAGTTTCAATGACTATTCTCGCATCGAGCATATCACCGAGCCATTCTCGTTTTTGATATCCTTTAACGTACACAATAGCCTCGTCGGTATCATCCTCACCAAACACAGCTGTTGCAATCAGGTGTTTCGCCATGCTGTACGGAATCATCTCGTCTTCCCATCTCAATCCATGGTGATAAGCAATCAACCAGGAAGCGCCAGACTTGTCGAATTTTGTTAAAGAATTCCATGGCATAGGACTCGCAAAAATGTAATGCGAAAGAACTGTACCTCTTCTCAGGACAGCCACA
>NW_012078735.1:0-471 GCF_000956235.1 Wasmannia auropunctata
TTTTACAGCTTTCGACAGAGTGAATCTTTACCTTTAATTTCTTTTTTTGATGAGCGTTGTACGATTTTTAGTCATCGAGTTATTTAACATTGAAGCAAAAATGGTCATTTTTGCTTCAATGTTGAATAACTCGGTGAAAAAAAATCGTACAACGCTCAACAAAAAAGCAAATTAAAGATAAAGATTTACTCTTTCGAAAACTGTAAATTGCATTTACATACGATTTTTAATTTACGCTATGGACTTCGCAAAATTTGTAAAAATTTTTGAGATTTGACGCAGTAGCTAGTAAGGGCGGGTTCTGCCCCGGGAGCTCCGAGGGGGGGTGAGGGGCAGGAGGGTCCGCGTGGGGTCCGCGGGGAGGGGGAAGCCGCGGGGAGGGGGAAACCGCTCAGAACGTTCCCGGTCTGATGCGGGGTCCGCGGGGAGGGGAAGCCGCGGAAAGCCGCTCGATCAGCTGGCCTAACCGCG
>NW_012078736.1:0-358 GCF_000956235.1 Wasmannia auropunctata
CGTGTGCTCTTCCGATCTGATTTCGTCCTCTATCCCACCAGTTTTTAACGCTCTATGTTTTTTTCGAATTGATTCGCGTGTTCTAGCGATCTCCCTCAGCGTTTTTTCACGTTCCACGATGTCATGCTTTTTTTTCGTTTCCTCTTTTCGTTTGACGTCATCGTTACTGTTGCAAATGGCTTTGCTGTCACCGCCGCTGATTCCATTGTTGTCCCCCTCGACGCCATTGTCGTCATTGTCGTCATTGTCGTCATTGTCGTCGTCGTCGTCGTCGTCGTCGTCGTTGTCGTTGCCGTTGTCGTTGTCGTCGTTGTCGTTATCACCGTTGTTAATATTGTTCAAAGCAATAACCACCACT
>NW_012078737.1:0-402 GCF_000956235.1 Wasmannia auropunctata
TACTAAGGCACTATAGATGTAGGTATTCCTATCCGCCATCTTGGTTCCAGCTAAGTGGACAATTTAACCCCAAGTTTGCTCAACAATAAAGTTAGAAATTAATAATTATTACAATTTTTTATTTTATTATTGCAATTTACTGCAACGCAGCAAAGCATCTTGATTGTAATGTATATTGTTACGCCCGTGTCTTTGCCCGCGTCGTTCGATGTACCAGCGAGCCGGTCCAGCTGTCAGATGTTTCCCTGACGACGCGTTGTCATCTGTCAAACGGATGACATATCAGACTTGGAGACGAGCCGTCGATTCGTTCGGACGTGCTGAGCTCTGTTCTGTCTATTCGCTGCGTTGTTTGTTCACAGTCATTATAATAAACTGAGTCGACAAGGCACACAGGGGATA
>NW_012078738.1:0-549 GCF_000956235.1 Wasmannia auropunctata
TTCTTCGGCAAGATATAGACATTCTTCATTTTCGTTTTGCATTTTATTTTCGGATAAATCATACGAACGATTACTCATATTATAAATATCATTATCTTCGATTGATTCTTCTTCGCCTACGCTATTCACTTCGATATTATCTTCGATATTTTCTTCATTTTCTTCCATCCCTTATTTTTTATTACATATTCTTGTAGCTGACCTCGAGAGCTTTCCAATACATATCACGGCAATGTCTAATTACACGCATCTGCAACGAATAATGGGGACATCTCTTCTTAACGCGAGTAAGCACATTTGGAAATCCACATTCTCTTTCACGAAGAAGACGAACAATTGCAGAACAATATCGAGGTTGTTTTCTTCTTCCCCACCAAAGAGGAGACACTCGCCCGAACGTAGCCATGCCTCCTTCACTCGACATTTTTAACAATATGAAATCTTGCGAGCATTTATAAGAGCATTTATACGAGCAGCCATAATGCCTCGCGATGAAATCGCATCGTCAAACACGTGTAAAAACTGAGTCGACAAGGCACACAGGGGATA
>NW_012078740.1:0-385 GCF_000956235.1 Wasmannia auropunctata
TCAAATCAAATAAAAAATAAAAATGAAATAGAACATGATATGAATTTAAAAAAAAGGAATGATATAAGTAAACTATGTATCAAATAAATAAACAAATAAAGAATGAAACAAAAATAAAATGTAAAAAATAAATAAGAAATAAATGTTAAAATATAATAAGAAAGTGAATGTCTACGTCGTCGCCGTCGATCTTACAAGGAACATGTCACAACTGTCCAGCACCGATTTAATTCTCCTTAAAATATGTTTTTAAACACAAAAATTTAAGAGACACGTATTTTTTTATATGTGCGGAATCTTAGGTTTAAGGGGTGAAACACCCTTTTGAAAAAAAATTGTTTTTTTCTTTTGTGGCGAATATCGTCGAAAATATAAAAGATAGAAA
>NW_012078741.1:0-615 GCF_000956235.1 Wasmannia auropunctata
GGTCGAAAGTCGAGTGCCAAGGATCGCATCTTGGAGAGAAGTCCTGCGCAACCGCCTCTCGAGATCTCAGCTCCTACCTGGCGTGAGTCCCTGCCACCCTCTTCAGCTCGCAACAAGTAGTAAGTTGTCAGCTCTTTATTTTAACCGGGCTTAATTAAATTAGTTGACTTGTCTCAAATTAATCTCGTCCTCAGTGCGTCGTAGACAAAATTTTACCGTTCCACCGCGGCCCCGCGACTCGCGATCAGCCCGGCGCCATCGAAGGCAAGAAGCACGGAGACTTCTTGACCAGGCCTACCAGGAGTGGTTAAACTCCTTGGAGGACTCGACCGAGAGACCGGACAACCAGGAGCCTGCTGACTCAGCGTCACCAGCCGCTCCTCCGGCTAACTCTCCTCCCCCATCTCCCGAGGACATTCCTTCTCGTCCTCCGTCTGCATCCTCCGACCTCACCTACCCAATTTTCCCAGATACACCTGCGCGAACTCCCTCACCGACATTTTTCTTTTCGTTAGTCTCCTATTCTCCAGTACCTCTTTCCCCAGAGGAGCCACGCGCTCCCTCCCCGCAACCTCCATCGAGACCATAGACTTGGAGAGGGACTTACGCCCTTCT
>NW_012078742.1:0-460 GCF_000956235.1 Wasmannia auropunctata
TTTTAAAAATTCATATTTACTTTTAACTATGAGGGATCAAGATTAATTAATTTTCTTAATAAAGAAGATAGTTTAACGACAAAATAAAGATTAAGAATTTAGATAATTAAAAAATATCAAAAATATAAAAAGTATGTTTAAAATCTCTTACCATGAAATGAAACAAGCTAACAAGCATCGACCAAATTGCGGTGATTGTTATTGCTACACTTTGATAGCTTGTGTAGTATACGTCTAGAATATAACCATTGTACGCTAAATAGTAATAGAAACACACAAAGAGACTCCATGTAGTCAAAATGTACAGATAAGTGAGATACGGTCTAGGTTGTCCAAGAGGATATTCAAACAAGCATAAACTGCAGAACGAGCCGATGATCAATAATGGTGCCAGCGCTGTCTGGATCGTCTTCGTCATAGTTTTCTGATTACCAACTATAAATTTAAATTACATATTCTG
>NW_012078743.1:0-568 GCF_000956235.1 Wasmannia auropunctata
CCATAGAACGAATTTTTACATGAAGGCTGGATATACCAAAATTGTACATAGATTTATTTATGCCTTTGGTCAGCAGTTTGTCTATTGCATTCATTTCACTAGATTTCGCACCGCATAATGGGCAAACTGCACAAGATATCTCATTTGAAAGAGCTGCACAAACTTTGCCATCTATCATTGTTAATAACATTTCGTAAGTGACAGTTACGTTTTTATATTGCAGTGGAACTAAATTTATTATTTCATTTTCCATTCTTTGATACTCATTTTTCGAAATCTGTGTATTTTCTTGAGTAAATTCAAATTTGATCGGACGACAATATCGAGTCAAAGAAGGAGTTTTATTAGTCCACAAAACTTCATTATCGCTTACTAAGCGTAGTGGAACAAAACTTGTCATAAAGATACTGTTGTTCGAATTTGAATTTCCGTATTCGAATTTCTGTTTATACATACTCTGATTCGAAGCTCCATCGAAACCCCACTTACAGATTAATTTTAAATTTGTATGTAAGCTTAAATTAATTTCACAAGATGTAAAAAAGTCTGACGGTTATTAAATCTAAAA
>NW_012078744.1:0-367 GCF_000956235.1 Wasmannia auropunctata
TGGTTACTTTAAAATGCTGTAACTTTGTGAAAAAAAATCGTAGCGACTTGTTTTTTTTTCAAATTAAAGAGAAAGATTCCAACTTTATGACGCTGGAAACCGCATCCCCGGAAAAAATTTTAGTAAGTCCGTGCACTCGTTCAAACTTTGCAATTTTCAGTGTGGCAAACATGCTCTCAGATTTAAGAGTTTACAGCAACAGGAGTGCATTAAATTAAAAATCGACTCACAGTATCTTAAAGTAGAGATTTCAAGCTTTCATTTGAAAAAAAGTTCATCATTTTACGATGATTTTTCGCGGAGTTACCGTTAATTAAAGTTGACCAATTTTTGCTCAAAACTGAGTCGACAAGGCACACAGGGGATA
>NW_012078745.1:0-427 GCF_000956235.1 Wasmannia auropunctata
TACAGTGCCGTACACCATCAGCGCGAATGTCGAACTACGCACACAGTAACAACTATTGTACAGACGTGCACTAACACACAGTCACTGGATCCAAAATGGCGGCCGTCGGAAAACCTGAGGTGGTGTCGCTACCGACGCGTCATTTACCGACCTTGCTTGCCACTTGGACGAAGCACGAAATAATGGTGATGTGCGTACGAGCGGGAACTACGGAAAGTAGTTACTTTGATCCTAGTTACTTGTTACTGGAAAAATTACTAGATGTGTCATTGGTAATTTATCTAGTAACTAGGATGAAAGTCACTAAAGGGACGTTCAGGATTTCCCGCCCGTATGCACATCACCATTATTTCGTGCTTTGTCCAAGTTGACAGCTAGCTGCTCGCTGCCTGCTCGTTTACCATAGACTCGTTTACCATAATAACCA
>NW_012078746.1:0-304 GCF_000956235.1 Wasmannia auropunctata
TATATACCATTGAGAACAAGGAACAAGTATCGATTCTACCGATTCGTCTTGCCGATACGAAGAAGGAGAAGCATGTCAATTTACTGTACGTGGAGAAAGATGGTGTGGGACATTTCACATGGATCAAGAATTTGTCCCGCCTCGTTAGCTCGCAACTGAGCAAAAAGAAGAATAAAAAATACATTTGCGATAGGTATGTATAATAAAAACTTTAAAAAAATTCTTTTGAAATAAACAATTCAACAATGTAAATAAATTGATTTTTCAGATGCCTGCACTATTTTTAGTTCGAGCGAAAAGTTGA
>NW_012078747.1:0-316 GCF_000956235.1 Wasmannia auropunctata
TATTAAATTACTTACTGATTCTTTACAAAGCTGCACAGATGCAAATGGAGATGCATCAAATCTAAAAATTTTTTACCAAATTTGCGAAGTTCCAAAAAGTAAAATAAAAATCGCACGTAAATGAAGTTTACATTGTTCGAAAGTGTGAATCTTTAGCTTTAATTTGAGCATTTGATCAGCATTATGCGATTTTTTTTCATCGAGTTATTCAACATTGAAGTAAAAATGATCCTTATGCTTCAACATTGAACTCGGTGAAAAAAAATCGCAAAATGCTCAACGAGTGCGCAAATTAAAGATAAAGATTCACGCTTTA
>NW_012078748.1:0-391 GCF_000956235.1 Wasmannia auropunctata
TATGTGGAGCATGAAAGCTTATAACTAATTTGCGCTGAAGATGGCTTGATGGAAGCCGAAACGTTCGCTAAGGATTTGATGTAAAGAATATTGGAATAAACCAAGAATATATACGCACCAAGAACTGCGTGGGACTCTTAACTGCCTTTATCATCTGTTTAATATTTGTTAATCAAAGAGTCATTATAATTTTTAATTATTGTATTTGATTAACATCTAACCATTTAATAGTCGTATTTCGATCAATTCCATATAAAGGAATACCTAGTAAGGTATCAGCAGCTTCAAGAGCTCCACATTCTCTATTATTTGTGAATCGTAAAGCAATATTCCAAAGATAACTTGCCAATGATTTGTTTTTATTATTTTTACTATCAAAGATGGAATCAGA
>NW_012078748.1:8013-8900 GCF_000956235.1 Wasmannia auropunctata
GTGGGCTGTGGTGGCCGCTCTACATCCTGCTAAAAGTAATGTGAATGTGAAATATTCCTATCCGCATTATAAGGAGGTATTAAATCTCAAAGATATTGAGTTTCCAATGACGTTAAGTCAAATTAAAAAGTTTGAAAATCTCAACGCCATTTCGATCAATGTCTATACCATCGAGACGAAGGACAATCAACATACGATCCTTCCAATACGGCTGACGAATAAAAAAAGGGACAAACATATTAATTTACTATACGTGGAAGAAAACAGCAACGATGGACATTTCACATGGATCAAGAATCTGTCTCGTCTTGTCCGCTCACAATTGACTAAAAATAAGAATAAGAAATTCTTTTGCGATAGGTATGTATAGATTAAATAAAAATTATCAAATACTTTATTTTTGAAAAATAATTAAAAAAAATTATTTATTTATTTTTATAGATGTTTACATTATTTCGGCTCGAGCGAAAAACTGGAGGCTCATATGATTGATTGCGGTAAAATGAACAATTGTGCGATCAGGTTACCGAGCGAAGACGACAAGTGGCTCTGTTTTAACAACAACAACAGGAAGGAGCAAATGCCATTCGTGTACGCGGACCTTGAGTGCATCCTGGAGAAGACGGACAACGAGGAAACAACGAGCTACGAGTACCAGCATCATCGGGTATTTAGTATAGCTTATTATGTTCATTGTTCGTACGACAACTCGTTATCAGCGTATCGATTTCGGCGCGATAAGGATTGCATAGCGTGGTTCATCGAAGAACTTAAAGATTTAGCGCACAGAGTAAAGCCCGCTCTGTCCGGTAATGTTCCGATGACGAAATTGACGCATGACGAACGTGATAAATTTAACAGCGCCGCGAATTATCACATATGCGAGA
>NW_012078749.1:0-682 GCF_000956235.1 Wasmannia auropunctata
CCCATTCTCCATTACTGTACCTTCTCTGGGATGTGCGCTCGGTAGCGTCAAGCGACTCCCGTTCTCCATTACTGTACCATCTCTGGGGTGCGCGCTCGGTAGCGTCGAGCGACTCCCACTCTTCACCATTATACATCCTCTGAGGTGCGCGCTCGGTAGCGTCGAGCGACTCCCACTCTTCACCATTATACATCCTCCGAGGTGCGCGCTCGGTAGCGTCGAGCGACTCCCATTCTCTATTACTGTACCTTCTCTGGGGTGCGCGCTTGGTAGCGTCGAGTGACTCCTATTCTCCATTATTGTACCTTCTCTGGGGTGCGCGCTCGGTAGCGTCGAGCGACTCCCACTCTTCACCATTATACATCCTCTGAGGTGCGCGCTCGGTAACGTCGAGCGACTCCCACTCTTTATCATTATACATCCTCCGAGGTGCGCGCTCGGTAGTGTCGAGCGACTCCCATTTTCCATTACTGTACCTTCTCTGAGGTGCGCGCTCGGTAGCGTCGAGCGACTCCCATTCTTCATTATTGTACCTTCTCTGGGGTGCGCGCTCGGTAGCGTCGAGCGACTCCCACTCTTCACCATTATACATCCTCCGAGGTGCGCGCTCGGTAGCGTCGAGCGACTCCCATTCTCCATTACTGTACCTTCTCTGGGGTGCGCGCTCGGTAGCGTCGAGCGA
>NW_012078750.1:0-623 GCF_000956235.1 Wasmannia auropunctata
CTCGAATTTAGGCGTTATGGCAAGCTTTTGTATATCCGGATTGTTCGAACAGACTTTAATGAGGGTTGAGTATAAGGCTTAAGGCGGCCATTTGCGATGGTACACCATGTTGTCAAGAGACGAATAATTTGAATTGCCTTTAGTGTTACTTGATTCTAAAGTTAATTTAAACATGAATAAAAGCGTAGAATGGTGAAATAAATATTTGAAAAATTATTTCGCGTGTTGGGTGCGAGAACGTGACAGCGGTTCCGCGCTTCGCACGTCGAGATTCGACGTTTGAATGGTGGAAACGCCGCGAACGCAAGGATACGACGTTTCCGAGCTTCAAACGGCGAGAATCGACGTTTGAGCGGTGGGAACGTCGCGGGCGCTCGGATCCGGCGGTTCCGCACTTCGCACGTCGAGATTCGACGTTTGAATGGTGAAACGCCGCGAACGCAAGGATACGACGTTTCCGAGCTTCAAACGGCGAGAAGACGTTTGCGGTGGAACGTCGCGGGCGCTCGGATCCGGCGGTTCCGCGCTTCGCACGTCGAGATTCGACGTTTGAAGGTGGAAACGCCGCGAACGCAAGGATACGCGTTATCGACTGAGTCGACAAGGCACACAGGGGATAGATA
>NW_012078751.1:0-370 GCF_000956235.1 Wasmannia auropunctata
AACATGATGATATTATCATTTGTGTTATCATTTAAATTCGGACTATCAAACGAATCAAAATAATCTTCACAAATAACATGATCATTATCGCTTTCGTCATCATAGCTCACATCTTCATCATATTCTTTGCAGTCATTCTCGTCGTGTATAATTTCATTTAGACTGCTTACATCATTTTTATTGCTCCATAATACATCACTTGATGATAACGCCTTATGTGATTTTTTGCTGCGCACAATTTCATTTAAATTGTAGATATCTTCGTTTTCTGTAGATAAATCACCAATGGGTAAAATCTGAACTAGGTTCGACGATGTACGTAATAACTTCGTATAGCATACAACTGAGTCGACAAGGCACACAGGGGATA
>NW_012078752.1:0-417 GCF_000956235.1 Wasmannia auropunctata
TAACATACATGAGAAAAATACAAGGGTTACTTCAAAATGCTGTAACTTTGTGAAAAAAAATCGTAGCGACTTGTTTTTTTTTCAAATTAAAGAGAAAGATTCCACCTTTATGACGCTGGAAACCGCATCCCCGGAAAAAAATTTTAGCAAGTCCGTGCACTCGTTCAAACTTTGCAATTTTCAGTGTGGCAAACATGCTCTTAGATTTAAGAGTTTACAGCAACAGGGGTGCATTAAATTTAAAATCGACTCACAGTATCTTAAAGTAGAGATTTCAAGCTTTCATTTGAAAAAAAGTTCATCATTTTACGATGATTTTTCGCGGAGTTACCGTTAACCAAAGTTGACCAATTTTTGCTCAAAATTTTTCTATGCCANAATTTTTTTTGAGCAGTGTATATATATAGGTATATATAT
>NW_012078753.1:0-316 GCF_000956235.1 Wasmannia auropunctata
TTCTCCATTCTCCTCCCTACATTATTCTCTATATTCATCCTCTTGCCTCTCTTCTTATTAATAAATTTCCAGACTTCCGTTTCATTCTTCATTTTCTTCAAATCCTCCTCTTTCTCTTCTCTTTTTTCTTTTTGCTTCTTCTCCAACCATTTCCTATATAATCTTCTCTCCTCCAACATTTCATTAGTATAAAAGTTCTGTAGCTCATATGTGCATACAAAATGAGTATATCGCGCGCATCGGATTACATGAACGAATAATACAAAACCTTTTGAGCTACGATTGAAAACTGAGTCGACAAGGCACACAGGGGATA
>NW_012078754.1:0-418 GCF_000956235.1 Wasmannia auropunctata
ACGTCGGATAATGCCAAACATACATGAGAAAAATACAAGGGTTACTTGAAAATGCTGTAACTTTGTGAAAAAAAATCGTAGCGACTTGTTTTTTTTTTTCAAATTAAAGAGAAAGATTCCAACTTTATGACGCTGGAAACCGCATCCCCGGAAAAAATTTTAGTAAGTCCGTGCACTCGTTCAAACTTTGCAATTTTCAGTGTGGCAAACATGCTCTCAGATTTAAGAGTTTACAGCAACAGGAGTGCATTAAATTAAAAATCGACTCACAGTATCTTAAAGTAGAGATTTCAAGCTTTCATTTGAAAAAAAGTTCATCATTTTACGATGATTTTTCGCGGAGTTACCGTTAATCAAAGTTGACCAATTTTTGCTCAAATTTTCTATGCCATAATTTTTTTGAGTCAGTGTATATATG
>NW_012078755.1:0-440 GCF_000956235.1 Wasmannia auropunctata
TAAAATCATTTTTGACTGGTATCAAAAGCCTACATTTTCGGGTAGGTATCTCAATTTTTTGTCTCACCATCCTCTGTCTCAAAAAAGAGGCACAATTATAGGACTAGTTGATAGGGCCTTCTTGCTCTCCAATCCAGAATTCCACCAAGAAAATCTGGCACGCATTGTTAAGATCTTATTGAACAATGACTATCCATTGAGTTTCATATTTAAGACCATCTCAAAAAGAATTAGATGCCTCATAAACAGTAAATTTCTTCCACAAAACGAAACATGTGCTGAAAGGATTGCTTCCCTTACGGAAAAAACACCCAAAATTTGAGTGTTTACACTAAAAAAAACACTTAAAAGAATACTCAAAATAACACTCATTTGAGTGTCATTTCGAACACCCAATCTGAGTGTAACTCTCATTCTGAGTGTAATCCTCAACTTAAGTA
>NW_012078756.1:0-550 GCF_000956235.1 Wasmannia auropunctata
TCAAAGTCGTAAAAATGGATGGAAACTATAGTTATTGTCGAATTGTATACGTAAAAGTATCTTTTCCATTCCTTTCAACAGCTGTCAAATCGTGAGTTTTGCTTGAATAAGCTTCACTTTACGTGCCTTTTACGACTATTTACTGACTTTCAGGGGGGAAAAGGATAGTTTCCATCCATTTTTACAAGTTTTCTAAAGCGATCCTATTTATTAATTTTATCCAAATTCTCTTTATTTAAAAATTGCACGCAACAAACTTTGTCATTTTTCGCTGTTTCTCGCTTCTGACGTCACGAATCCAATATGGCTGCGGTGACTAGGAAGGGCCCTTAAGGGGTTACACCACCTTGACCGCCTAAAAATCAATCGATAACTTTGGGAATTTTTTTTACAAAAATAATAAAAGTAAGAAAAAATTTGTTTTAAGGCTTTAATAATACAAATCTTTAAAAGTAAAAAATATTTTTTTTATTTATTTTTTTAACAAAATGGCGACGCTGAAGCCAATTTACTAAACATCGCTTTGTCAAATCGGCGTTGCGGGGATCTG
>NW_012078757.1:0-590 GCF_000956235.1 Wasmannia auropunctata
ATAATTTGCAATGATGAAGGTCTATTCTGCATTCAATTGGATAAGGAAATGGAAATTTAAAAAAATTTAATTCATGCTATGAAAAATTATCCTGAATTATGGAACCCATCGGACCGAGTCTCTTCAACAACCAAAGATATATTATGGATTGAAATTAAAAATGCTGTTTATAAAAATGACTCTATAGGTATTGCGATTAAATTATTCTCATAGATATATAGATTGCTGAAAAATAATTTAAAAAGATTGTATACTTTGTGTGGCGGCATGCCTGCGCCACTCGAGCACGCGCGCGACGCGCGCGCCACCAAACCCCCGCGGCCGCCCGACACATCGCGCGCCTACGGGCCTCTGGCGCGGCGGACTTTGCGCCCGCGCCGAGGCGCACGAGGCGATCACGCGCCAGCCGTGAGTGCCATTTTCAGCGACACACCGCTAGGGCTGCGTTCAGATTCCTCCCTGGGTGGGTGATTACTGGGTGACTGGGTGAGTGGGCGGAGCCTAGCAAAGAAGCTCCCGTGAGTCCCGAGTGGTTATGGAATCTGAACGCGCTTTAATACTTAAGACGCGTTTAAATTACCCCGGGTGCA
>NW_012078758.1:0-639 GCF_000956235.1 Wasmannia auropunctata
TGCACAGGGGTGAGTACACAATTTCCTGCTCTCCAAATTCGAACAATTTTTTAAAAAAGATCAAAATCTTATAATTCAGATTCACGATACTTTCTCTCGGGAAATTGGAGGTAGACTCACCGATGTGGAGCATGAAAACTTATAACTAATTTGCGCTGAAGATGGCTTGATGGAAGCCGAAACGTTCGCTAAGGATTTGATGTAAAGAATATTGGAATAAACCAAGAATATATACGCACCAAGAACTGCGTGGGACTCTTAACTGCCTTTATCATCTGTTTAATATTTGTTAATCAAAGAGTCATTATAATTTTTAATTATTATATACTAAATAATAATCTTAGCAAAGTTAATAGTACTGCTATTTAATACATAGTTAAACTTATACATTAAATTTAATACAAAAAATCTTAAACCTATTCCGCAAATTACTTTAGCAATGCACGCAAATCTTACAAATAAAAAATTATTGTCCTATACTTAAATATAACCACTTTTACAACTTCTAACGCACGCAAGAAATCGAAACTTATATATCTTATTCTTAATTCTAATCCGCATGACCAATAACTTGCTTTCACACATATATAAGCTCGTTACTTTTTTTACACCAAGACACTACCGTCTCCTGATTACTCC
>NW_012078759.1:0-485 GCF_000956235.1 Wasmannia auropunctata
ATTTTATTTTTTATAGTCAAGATTTGGTTGGGGTTAGCAGAGATTTGAAATTTGAATTGGGAGTTTTTATCGACAGAGGACGACCCCATCTATCACCTCCCACAAGTCAAAGTGCCGTAGCTTATCTCAAGTTTCGACCCTGGGGACTTTTTTGAAAATTTTGAAAATTGAAAAATTTCGTATTTTTGAAAAATTCCAAAAGGTGGTTTCTTATAGATCTCGACGAGCCCTACAAAAAAAGGTCCTATGCACCACCTTGTATCTGTTGCGGCTTAAAAGTTACAGGACTTTTTTANGTTACCAAAAAAAAGGTTTTTTTTTGGATTTTTTTTAGGTTTGGTATTTTTCCCTTATAGAACTCGTCGAGAGGAACAAAAAAAGGTCCTCTTNACCATGGCTCTATCTGCAACCGTTTTAGTTGTGGGNGTTTTTGAAAGTTTCTAGAAAAGTCAAAAACGACCTCTACAGGCGAAAGGACGAGAGAT
>NW_012078760.1:0-458 GCF_000956235.1 Wasmannia auropunctata
ATTTCAGCCATAAGAGACAATTTAATTGTTAATTAATAAGTGTCAATTTAAATTCATTTTGAAGCATTCGAGCCACAAGCTTTTGATTGTTTAATTATTGTTGCATTTTCAGTTGTCAAAGCCACGAGCTTTTGAGTAAAATCATTTTCGGCGATAAAAATCGCATATTCTTTATGTTTCTAATCATTCGAGCCACAAGCTCTGTTAAAATAATAATTAGTTGATTTCAAGTAAATTCAGCCACGAGCTTCGTGGAAAAAACGAATCTCATCGTTGATAGTTTATTAAAAGTCAATTCAGCCACAAGGCAGTGAAAGTTTCATATTCCATAAGCTTCTCGCATAAGAGATGAAAAATAGCCATGAGATTCGTGTCTGACGCTTAAAGATAAGATTTCGATGATAATTAGCCACAAAAAGGCATTGTTTAGTTTATTCCGTTAATTGCGGTAATCAGAG
>NW_012078762.1:0-327 GCF_000956235.1 Wasmannia auropunctata
TAAATATGTATTATACCATTACGTCAAATAAAATTAATTTTATTAAAAAACAATTGTTTTTATTTAAAATTTTCACTTTTAGCTTTATTTAATATAATTCAGTGAACATAATTTTTATTAAAAACTGTATTATTTTACATGTTCTATCCAATATAAGACTAATAAAATGCCGCTTTTAACATAGTTTAATATAGTATATTTTAATTAAATTTTAAAATGGTTAATTTAATAAGAAATTTTTAAAANAAATGCGAAAAAATGTGCCAAAAACTTTTATTCATCTTTAAATCATTTAATATTAACGCTTACAGTATGCCACACAACTTG
>NW_012078763.1:0-819 GCF_000956235.1 Wasmannia auropunctata
TGTGTGCGTGTGCGTGTGCGTGTGTGTGTGTGTGTGTGTGTGTGTGCGTGTGTGTGGGGAGGGCATTAGTTTTTTCTTTTTTCAATAAAATTTTGTTTTAGGTTTATTGTAATATTTTTTTAATTATATGTATGTGTTATTTCAATTTTTTGGTCAACAATGTATGTATATTTATACACTTACAATTACACTTTATAACTTGAAAATTTTATCAATTTTTAAAAAGCTATATATCAACTTCTTAGAATCATAGAACAATTTTTCTAGATATATTTTAAAATATGCAGTCTTGACTTCAAAATAATTAAAGTGATATTTTATGTCATCAAATTATTTCTTTTATGAAGATCTAAAACATGTTAGAGGTCTGAACATTTCACGGCTTTGCAGTATTAGATAATTAAAGAAAGGCTGAAAAATATCATCATATAGGTTTTCAAGTCGACAACTTTCTCTTTATATACTTATTTAAAACAATTATTTAGATCGTATTTAAAAGAAGACAATTATGAAAACAAAATAGAAAACAATAGGATTCGAATCTGGGAACTAAGATGTCCAGTATTTTAACCGTTCTTTTATAAATATATTTGATTGCATCAATTATTTGCATTTTAGATTTACAAACGTGATATATGTATAAAATATGAAGATTTTAAATAACATAATATCTTGTTAATTATTTCGTATTGGACATATTTGTGTTATTGTAAATTAATAAAACAAATGTAATATTATTCAAAAATCTTATATAATCGGTGATTAATTTTCTTTTTACTAACTAAAATCTTATAGGATTTTAGGATTACAGAATTTACT
>NW_012078764.1:0-422 GCF_000956235.1 Wasmannia auropunctata
CCATCTATATAAAAACAATGATTATTAAAATTAATATTATCTAATCTATCTAATATAACATCAACAATTTCTTTTTGCTTATCATTTAATTGTTCGTATTGTCTAGTACCAATTTCCATTGCTTGTTCTAACGTTATAAAATCTGTCTCTTCAAAATGTTCAGTAAGTTGTTCCATTTGTGGAAAATCAGCAAAACTTATACCTTCAGCACAAAGCATAGCATTGATTTGAACATATGCTTTCATCTGTCCTCTTAGGACTTAGGACATCAACATGACGCACATAATCCTCTGATAAAGCCTCTTTAAAGTTATTCCAAAGTTTTTAAGGATATAGTGGATTACAATGTATTAGAATACGCGCAAATAATCTACGCAGTTGCTTGGGCATCATCCATCTAGCAGCCTCATTCATGGCTCGAT
>NW_012078765.1:0-749 GCF_000956235.1 Wasmannia auropunctata
TTAATAAAAATTTTATTTTTTAACAATAAAGAACTTAAATTTATTTTTTAGTTTTTCGTTTAATTCTTCGTGACTTTTATTTTATTAAAATATTTTGTTTATCATTCACAATCAGTGAACTCATTGAACATTATTTAAGTTTTACTAAGTATTTACTTTAAGTATTAAACATTTTGATATTTATTTAAATTATATTTTTAGAAGAAATAACAACAATATAACAAGAAAGCATTACAAAATAAAAAGGCTGTGCAGTTAATCCAGCATAAAGCAGAACGTGTAGAAAAAAGATGTTGCATTGAAAAAATTGTAAGTAGTTTTAATAATAAAATAGACATACCCGTTTATAAAATTTATTTAATTATTTTTATTAAATAAAATTTATAACGGAATTCCCATGAGCACTATGCACATATATACATAATTTAAGTAACGTTTAACTGTTACAATGCAATTAAATTATGTCAACTTGACTAAGATTTGATAAAAAATTTTTAATTAACATAGTTGTGACAATTGTGAATTTTGGAAATAGATACGTACGTATCTATTTCCTATATGTACATACATATTACTATATGTATGTACATACATTGTATACTACTGGTCAAAAATTGTATTTAACCTTAGAATATCATATATAAATTTGATATGTATTCGTAGTAGAGATATAAAAAAAACATTTTTTTTTCTAATAAAAAAGACATTAGAAAAAAAGATATTTTATTTTATTGAAAACATATAAATTT
>NW_012078766.1:0-486 GCF_000956235.1 Wasmannia auropunctata
TGACGCGATTATGACGTTTTAGTTCTTCCAGTTGACGCTGTACGGCTTTATTATCGTTCACCGCCTTTGCGACTCCTGCAGCTCCGCCAATCATCGAACCGAGAACTCCCAACAATGGCAGGATTGGCAACATACCACCGCGTTTCGCAACCGGTAGTATTCGCTTACTCGAGGCGCTCTTCTTCTTCTTTTTCTTGATCTTCAAACCCATGCCGAATTTTGTTTTAGCCTTCATAGCGGCCCAAACAGCAGCAGCAGCAGCTCTTTCTCCTAAAGCCGAATCTTTCGCGATAACACGTTTCCGCGCTTTTGTGGCGAGTATCTCGTCAGCCTCGTGTCGTTTAGCGAGATCGTTGCTATGCGAATAAGCTATCGTGCTCACAACACGCCGCGTCCAGCGGATTAATACCTCGATCACCTCTAGCCAATCGCTCTTCTAAATGCGTTCCTGGGCCGCAAAACTGATATCCATGGATATGCAGTTCG
>NW_012078767.1:0-416 GCF_000956235.1 Wasmannia auropunctata
CTCTTCCGATCTATTTAGGATTTAAATGTTGTAGGATATTTTTATAAAGAATTAAATTTATTTAATTAGTTTGGAAATGTTTAGATATTTAACTTGAAAAATCAAATTTTAAGAAATAACGGTTTAAGTAAATCAATGAAGAATTTGAAATAAAAATGTTTTAAATAATTAATTCAACTTCGGAAAATAAGGAAAGGACGGTTAAATAAAAATTTAGAATATTGAGTTGAAACCTGATCCTCAAAAATCAAGATATGATTAATTCATTTACTCAAGAAAGAATTATATAGGAATTAATAAGATCAGGATTCAAGTTTAAAGAAATAGATATACTATTAATAATATTACCTTTAATTAATTATTCTTCTGATATGTTAATTACAAATCTCGGTGGTGTAATCAAAATTGATTGACAG
>NW_012078768.1:0-335 GCF_000956235.1 Wasmannia auropunctata
AGATGCTCGTGCTGAATGAGCAGGTGAAACGTACAGGAGACACAATTTTAACTGGAGAGACAACAGTGAAAAACATTCAATCTATTAAGAAGAAACTCACTGCTTCCAATATTGAATTTTTTAAATCTTTGGGTTTTACCGTGCATAGTATCTGAGATGGCTAATATCCTAAACATTGGAGGTGGACCAGTCTTTGACGACAGCATTGTCAAGATTGAGACTCACGTACAATCCATATGCTAATACTGCGTTTGGACAGAGTGATGAAATACGAATGCCCATACAACAGCAGGATTTATACACATTACCATGCGAAAGTTTTCTCTACATCGAAG
>NW_012078769.1:0-520 GCF_000956235.1 Wasmannia auropunctata
TATCCCCTGTGTGCCTTGTCGACTCAGTAACTCTGTAAATAATGGTCTGAGCCAAAATTGAAAGAGGAACTTTTAGTTCAAAATTTCATTCTCTTTCACACCTTGAAATATTAATTAAGCGTTACGGGACACCCTGTATTGTTTGCATCTGTATATTTTACAATCTATTGTAATTTCACAAATCCTTAATAAGAGTAGATTTATAAATATTTGGATACTGAATTCTATAATGTGACACGATGTGAAGAATGAATTGTTTTTCCTCCTCATTTCTTGACAAAATTTGATTGAAATCCTGCATGAGCTTAACTCCTCGTTCTGCTGTGTCATTTACGACTTTAAGCGTTTTTACAATTTCCATACCGATTTTAAAACTATCTTCATTTGCCCACGTCGTAGGATCTTTCTCGATGAAATCCATTGGTATTAAAAACCTTTCAAAGAAATTTTTCGATTGTTGTGATATTAAATCCTCAATTCCCAGGTTTAAATTATTCGGAACATCTTTTGGATTTATTCT
>NW_012078770.1:0-338 GCF_000956235.1 Wasmannia auropunctata
AATACGAAAGCTATTAAAGAGCCAGATTTTGTAACTTTACTCTTAAAAATATTATAATCCTACCAAAACTCTTTTTAAAAAAAAGAAAAAGATTACGCCAAGTATATAAAAAGTATCCGTACGTTACATCCTTCCTAAACTAAAAATATTATTTTAACAAATAAAAATTGTTCAGAACAAATTACCAAAAGTAATGAGATCCTATATATACCAAAACTCTTTTTTTAAAAAAAGAAAAAGGTTACGCCAAGTATATAAAAAAGTATCGTATGTTACATCCTTCCTAAACCAAAAATATTATTTTAACAAATAAAAATTGACCAAAAACAAATATGAGA
>NW_012078771.1:0-528 GCF_000956235.1 Wasmannia auropunctata
TTAGCAAGCGGAATACCATACGCATTATCAACCGCATAATCACTCGTGTCAAATTTATCTATATCATGCTTCATAATTTCATATATATCGCCGCATTCAAGATGATATATGAGACTATCCGTGTCGGTGTACATTATTTTACATTTTTCGCGAAACGATGGTATCATATACTCGTGATGAAATTCATACAAGCAGACTTTCGATATGTCGAGAATAGACATACCCACATAAATCGGCTTGTTGAACTTCACCTCGAGTTTACGCATTTCTACCGCAACCAGATTTTCGGAAAAAACGCTTCGACTATGAAAATTTGGTTTTGCAATCAATGCCTCTGCTTGATATCTACCTTCCCATTTTGTTATTAAACACACATCGATGTGATTGCGCATATTCTCCATGGTTTTGCCGAAAACTGCGTTATTCATCAATTTATACAAATTCTTTTCAAACTCATTCGTGGCTTGTGTTCTAAATTGTGTATTTAATTCAATATAATCGCGAAGCCAGATCGGAAGAGCACACGTC
>NW_012078772.1:0-402 GCF_000956235.1 Wasmannia auropunctata
GGTTGGCGGACAAAAATGTAAACTCGCCAATAAAACGCAACAGCGTATCGCGAGACAAGATATAGAGTCTTAATATTATATTATTAACATTAAATCGTAACGCAGAATATGTATTCTTATTAAATTATCGAATCTCAGATGAGATAGCCTTAAGCTCTCATCCTAGTTCTCGTTCATTGGTCGATTCGTGTTCTGTAACATATTCTGACGTCACGATGCACGAAATGGCGGACAGTCAGTTCAATCAGCCAATAAGATGGCATTAAACCCGATAGATTTTCTTAACTCATAATATTCCGTCATTCGTACGCGAAACGCGTCTTTATTATACACTTCTCAACAAAATTAAAGCATCACTTACTCTACCCTCCAAAACTGAGTCGACAAGGCACACAGGGGATA
>NW_012078773.1:0-583 GCF_000956235.1 Wasmannia auropunctata
TCTCGTTTGTAATCTTTGAATGTAATACTCGTTCGCTCAATACACTTGTTATTTTCTTATTGTTACTAATTACTGTCGCTTCTTTCAGCCTATTCTCGCTCCCCCGAACCTTGACTATTTTCCTTCGAATCACCCCCTTTACCATTATCGTAACTGAGCGACCGGTTATCGCCGTCCTTGTCCGACCGTTGCATCGAATTCGCACCTGATCGCGTGGTTAATGTTCTCTTGAGTCATTCGATTTCAGAACAGCGAAATATTTCAGTAGAGAGGCACTCTCTATAACGTGCCTGGCGCCCAACTTTATTCCCGTTTTCGATAGGCGAGATGCCTGAGTTACAGTTAATCGCGCATTAGATTCCCGTTTACCGTTTTCGCGGAATTACGCGGGTCGGACGAGCGACGAAGTTGCACCACGCTCGTGAGTGCGGTCGCAATATGTATAACAAAACGTCGTGGCAGTATAAAACAGAAAAAAAATTTTTTTGAAGGAGAAAAACGGTGTACACCGTATCTCGCTCAATTTTTGTCCGATTGACTTGAAATTTTAACTGCAACTTCTTAGGTAGATTTTCCGTGGAAA
>NW_012078774.1:0-351 GCF_000956235.1 Wasmannia auropunctata
TGGGTATGGAGAATGTGTAACAAGATATGGAGAGGGGAGGGATGGCCAGAGGAATGGAAGGAAGGGGTTGTGGTGCCAATTAGGAAGAAAGGAAGAGGGGAGGTAGTGGAGGAGTATAGGGGGGTCACAGTAATGCCATCGTTGTATAAGGTATATGCGACGGTGTTGGCGGAGAGACTGAGGGTGGAGGTGGAGGTAGAAGGGATGATTCCACCGAATCAAACGGGGTTTAGAAAAGGAATGAGAACGATCGATAATATATATGTGTTGAATTATGTGATAAACAGGCAGATTGCGAAGAAGGGTGGAAAATTGATAGCGATGTTTGTAGATTTAAAAGCAGCGTTTGAT
>NW_012078775.1:0-320 GCF_000956235.1 Wasmannia auropunctata
TCGAGACATCGCGTCACCAGGCCTAGATTTCAATAACAATTCTCTGCTAATATTAATTTCACTTGCCTTTGATTTAATATATTTAAACTGAATTTATTATAATATAATTTTGCTGTATGGATCGAGAAACGTTAAAGGCAGAGTTATATAAGTTCATATTATGTTATATTAATTTATGCAAAATGCCGAAGCGTAATTAACGCATGTAATAATTAATAAAGTTAATAAAACAAGAAATAATTTCATTTAAATGCAGAGGCGTCACCGTTGTACATTTTTATTATAACTAAATCATAATTAAAAGATCGGAAGAGCACACG
>NW_012078776.1:0-336 GCF_000956235.1 Wasmannia auropunctata
TACTTTCGTCGTAATCTTGAAACCAATCCTTCTTATTTGACAGATGTATAGTCGCACCTGAATCTACAAACCAATCTTCTGATACTGAAGATTTTGTACATGATACAAGTGAAGATGACAAAGGTGAAGACGACATAGACGACACAGAAGACGATACAGGCGAAGACGACACAGATGAGGACGATACAGATGAAGACGATACTAGCAAAGCTTTGTCCTTTGATTTATTGATAACGCTCTCTGTCTTGTCCTTGACAAACTTATTATTTTTATAGTGTTTATTAAAAGGACATTCAGTTTTAATGTGACCTTCTTTGTTACACTTATAACAAATTA
>NW_012078777.1:0-362 GCF_000956235.1 Wasmannia auropunctata
TGTTTGGACAGCTATGAAAGCCAAGACGAAATTCGGTATGGGTTTAAAAACGAAGAGGAAAAGGAGCAAGCGAATACTTCCGATAGCTAAACGCGGAGGTATCCTGCCACTCTTGCCACTGTTGGACGTTGTTGGTTCGTTGGTCGGCGGGGCGGCGGGAGTCGCGAAGGCCGTGAGCGATAACAAAGCCGCGCAGCGTCAGCTGGAAGAATTGAAACGTCACAATCGCGTCATGGAAGGTCACGGAGTTTATCTCGCTCCGTATAAGCGCGGCCGAGGCGTCTCGATGCGGAAAAAAAAACTCTAAAAAAAACGTTAAATTTACAACAGGTGCAACTACCAACATACAACTGCAACAATTA
>NW_012078778.1:0-401 GCF_000956235.1 Wasmannia auropunctata
TATGTATGTGTGTATGTATACAATTCAATAGATTCCACGTCACCCGTGAGGTTCTATTGTTGACGCGTTTTTTTATAGTGGTTTCCCCTGTAGGCCTATTCCACTAAGAAATAATATGTCTTATTCAGACATGATGTCTTGTTCAGACACGATGTCTTATTTAGACAGGATGTCTTGTGCAGACATGATGTCTTGTGCAAACACGATGTCTTGTTCAGACATGTTGTCTTGTTCAGACATGTTGTCTTAAGTTCAGACACAATCTGCAGCAAATATAATACTTTTTCAACACTAATAAGATTAAGCAGTAATCTTTTTTGTACATATTTATTACATCTCTTAATTAGATGAAGAAGGTTCAGCAATTTCATCTACAGCATACAGCTGAGGACCACTTTTTT
>NW_012078779.1:0-404 GCF_000956235.1 Wasmannia auropunctata
TTCACATTTTCCTGCTTTATTCAAATACTTAGTAACATAACAAGTAAGTAACGATGATTTTTCTCCAATAAATTGTATATCCATATTTCCTTCCCATGCAGTAAGAAGTACAGGATTATAATCGTTAATAGCAATTTCATTATCTGTTCGAGGAAGATCATAAAGCCTACTTTTATGTTTTAATTGTTTCCTGCCTGCTATCGAACTTACAACATCTTTTATTATCAACGTGTCCGTAACAGGACGAGGAAAACCGAAACGACATATACGAACAAATTTACGCCCTTGTTACACCGTGGCTGGGGTGTAACGTGGGAAGGACTCGGTTTGGGTGGTTGTAGAATTGATGCACAGTATCTTGTTTAATACAAACACTATATTTACGTGTTACTTACAGATTGAAA
>NW_012078780.1:0-504 GCF_000956235.1 Wasmannia auropunctata
TACATTTCAGAATGTTTGACTGTGATTGGTCAATATGACCTTACAGTTACAATTAAAATTTTTGTACTGAAGGATCCCGATTGGACACGTTACGCGTTCTAAAATTTAAAACGGCGATTATAATGAAACTTAAGGCTCAATATTTAAGAAAATTGACCAATCAAAATCGATTATCTTTCTCACATTAGATTAATAATCAACTATGATTATTGGGACAATTGAGTTAAAAACTATTTATCTATAAATAACACTATCATTTTTAGAACTGATCTGAAGAAACTTCCTCATGTTTATGTTTAATACCGATACTGTTCACAAAAATATAAAATGTCTACATGTAAATTCGTTTAATTGTCATCAAACTATACAGGGTCTGTCCCAGAAAGGTCGTATGTCCTTTCATTGGTAGATTCTAGAGAGCATTCTAAGATGAAAACTCTTATACGAAAATGTCGAGACTATAATACTTTTCAAATTATAACAGATCGGAAGAGCACACGTCTG
>NW_012078781.1:0-420 GCF_000956235.1 Wasmannia auropunctata
TGCGATAATGTATGACGTAACGCTTCTTATCGTATACGGTTGCGAGGAGCTTGTCCTGCCGCTTGCCGGTCGGCTTATCGCGCGTCGGACAGAACGGTAGGTCAGTGTGCGCGTCGTGAAGATTTTGCGGATATTCCAAATCTACTTCTAGAATATAGCCTATCGGGGAATCTAACGCAACATCCCTAACATTAAAATTTGTTACGTCGTTGACCCATTGAAAATCTCTGTACGGTAATGGTTGACACATTACCCAGCCGTATAAATTGTTTACATCGAAATACATTAAATACGACGACGGTTTCGATGGATCGTATGACTGCATGTACTTATTGTTGGCTCGCGCGTATCGTTTGGAACATTGACTCAGACCACCGCGTATACCACGTTCGACGAACATGACCATATCTATGTCAGTAA
>NW_012078782.1:0-536 GCF_000956235.1 Wasmannia auropunctata
TTTTTATTTTTATTTTTTTGTGTTAAAAATAAGTCGTATCAGTTTTTTACTGGCCCCTGCGATATTTTATTTCATATAAGTTTCTGAAATTTATTTTATATTTCTTATTTTACATAAATTATATCACTTATTTTATCGACCCCTGCACGTTTTATAAAAAAATGCGTAAGTTCAACAAACGTTTTTTTTTCGAGTACTCCCAATATCTCCAATAGTAAACAATTATACAAACAATTAACATACCTCCTTTCTGTTAAAAATAAAGTTGGTACAGCTGTCGGTATAAGACGTTGTCTCCTTTCTTCTGCAACCTTGGATTTTCTTTTGGGCACCGCGAACGAATCTTCCGCAAAATGCAATGGACACACCGTTGCTAAATAAAACATATAAAATGTAACTGATAAGAGTAATGCATTCTAATTGACAGATGACATTTTAAATACTTAAAGTTAATTATAATTGAGAATGAACTTACCAAATTGTTCTTTGTGACCAAGCCGATTTGCTCCGATTTTTCGCAGCCAAGCTTCGCATAA
>NW_012078783.1:0-1399 GCF_000956235.1 Wasmannia auropunctata
TTAAAATAAATTGCAAATAATATTGAAAATTAATTATAAAAATAATTAATTGATAAATAAATTACCAGCTCATTATTGTAAACAATAGTCAGGATAAGAGGCTAAAGACGAGCGAAATACCGGTATCATCATTAATATTCAACGTAACTATGTGATTTTACATACTCTAGCTTCAACAAACTGCGTGCCATTACTTTTATTTGGCGTCGCCGGGGGGGAGGAGTGATTTATTAGATGCAAGTGAGCATCAGTACTCATTAAATTGTTTAACAGCGTGATAATACCGTTCTGTTTCAATCAAAGCTGCGTTGAATCCGAAAGTAACGGCACGCAGTTCGTAATTGAAGCTAGAGTATGTATAAAATCACAAATAGTTATATTGATCAATATTAACTAACACCTGTATTTTGCTCGTTTTTGGCCTCTTTTCACACGCTCAACAAGCACGATAAACAAGATTTTTTATGCATGTATTATAAAATATAATTAAACAATTATATTTTAATATAATTATTGTTGCCGGAGTCTCAATTACAAAGTCCTCCGTATTACTTTTATTTTACATATAATATATAAAGGACTTCTACTTATTGAGATGTGTATCAAATATAGGAACCTTCAATGGCTTCAATATAGACATCTTCAATATGACAGAGAAAGAGTGAGAGAGAAAGAGAGAGCAAGGAAGCGCGCTTTTATGATTTTACTAAAATAAAATAATTTTAAGCAGTCTTTATGAACTGCAAGTATTAGACAAACACGTGTTTACCGGGACAACATTCCGCAGTGACTTTATACGCTGAATTTTACATAATTTATTACGATAAATATTACAAATGATTTCAGATGCAGAATTTTATATAACTCATTAATAAATATTACACGACAATATTACGACAATTGATTACCAAGACAGCGTTTCGCATTAATTTCACGCGCGGGATATACCCAGATAGCCAAATGAAATCAAGATGCTATCATGTTGCTGTCAACCGTTGCAGCAATAGATTTCGACAAACTAGGGACAAGGTGCTTCCTCACTATGTGTGAAATCTTGCCCTCATGTGAATTATAGTTTTGATTATAACAAGTTGATAGCATCTTGATGATATCCTTTGGTTATACGCAACGAATGTACGTTTGATAGCAACATGATGGCAATTATCTTCATCGGTTTACTATCCTCGTCTAACAGCATGTTGACGGCAACTTGATGGCAACATGACAGCAATATGTCATCATGATGTGATATTTGTAATAAACAGCATGTTGACAGCAACTAATGACAACATTTGCAAAAATATAAAAGCATTTGTATATTTGAAGAACATGTTAATATCCGATCTCTCTTATATATTTAGATAAAAATTTTGTTTTAGAACAAAAATCGCATATATCG
>NW_012078784.1:0-646 GCF_000956235.1 Wasmannia auropunctata
TGGCACAGCCATTCACGCATGATAACCAGCTTGGCTTGTCATTATTGACGAGAGAACAACTTGAGAAAAAAGAGGCTGCCAAGATCGAACAAAAGGCTCAGCAAAATTGATAGTACAACATTGGCACTAGGCCGAGTAATCCGTTTTACTTAGGCAGAGTCATCCGTGCGACATTTACAGAAAATATATTTCATATGCTGCTTGTATGTAACAAAGGCCTATATGTAATTTCTACTTTCGCAACTGTATTATAAGGAATGTAAAATATAAGACATTCTTTCGTCCAATAGCGGCAAGTATTATCTCGTTGACTTAAGCTTATGTGTCATCAGGTTTCACAGTCTCAGCAAGGTCTCATTAAGAACATGCAATGCAATTTAAAAAAATTTAATAACAAAGTATTATAGAGCGGACTTTAACAGCGTAGAAAATACAGTGTCTATAAATATAATTTATTCGATATCACCACCTCACAAGAACTTGATCACCGTCCTGTATTGAATAATAACTAAGCTCTTGCAACGGTTTGCCCAACGAGATTTCATCGTTTGATAGCTGAAACGTTACAATATAATGGTAGTATTTACACGTCAATTGATAAGAATATAAATGTTTTTCACATGATCTGTCGTTTAAACTTACATTC
>NW_012078785.1:0-306 GCF_000956235.1 Wasmannia auropunctata
GTTTTAAGGTTTTAATAATACAAGTTTTTAGAAGTAAAAAATATTTTTTTTATTTATTTTTTTAACAAAATGGCGACGCTGAAGCCAATTTACTAAACGTCGTTTTGTCAAATCGGCGTTGCGGGGATCTACCATTCGATTGAACCTGGAGCAAAAAACCAAAATTTTTTAAAACTATATAATATGCACTACAGAAGTACATACGGATATTTCGATATGTTAAATACTTTTTTTTTATTTAACATTTTTTGACAAAATTTTTTGGCCGAAAATGATATTTTTTTTTCAAATGCTCGCAATTTTTAT
>NW_012078786.1:0-305 GCF_000956235.1 Wasmannia auropunctata
AATCGCGCGCGCAATGTACGTACCATGCCTGAGCGCGCGAATTTCAGACGCCGTAATAGGATAACTTTAATCGATTATAATTTGAAAAGTATTGTAACCTCGACATTTTCATATAAGAGTTTTCGTCTTAGAATGCTCTCTAGAATCTGCCAGTGAAAGGACATACGACCTTTCTGGAACACCCTGTATATATTTTTATATGTACTTATGTTTTAAAATAATTAATGATTTTAATTATATCTTTTATCTATAGGCAATTGTAACAACAGTAAATATAACTGAGTCGACAAGGCACACAGGGGATA
>NW_012078787.1:0-583 GCF_000956235.1 Wasmannia auropunctata
TTGCCAGCCCGCTCAGAGATGTGTATAAGAGACAGGTTTGCATTTCACATTTTAAGTAATTTTTTATTACATACGTTCTTAATATTTAACTTTTTTCTATAATTTTATCATTTTACGCATGTTACGTCAAATTATTTGTACGGTTTAAACGATTTGAACAAGATGGTTTATGTCTTTGTCACAATATAAAGAATTGAAAGTAAGTAAAATACATATTTTAATAAAAAGTATAAAATAGAAGAATGCAATCTTTTTTAAACAATTTCTGAAAATATCCGTTTTATTTTGCAATATTATTTTAATTAGATATTATTTATTGTTAAATAAATAAAAGTGAACCGGACAACGAGCTGTCCAAGGAGTTGCTCGAACTAATCTTCTTCTTCTATCTATAAATTCAATATACTCATACGTTATGTTTATTTGTGATAACAAATAAACATTAAAAGTTCTCCACCAACAATTTCAAACCGTAATTAAAAAATGCTCAGATAAAGCAATAAGAATAATAAATACATATCATTAATTTATGTAAAATAAAAATTATAAATAATATAATAATATATAATTATATATATATTAT
>NW_012078788.1:0-341 GCF_000956235.1 Wasmannia auropunctata
TTTCTTTTTCTTCCTTCACGGAGCCCTCTTACTACTGTTATCTTTTGCAGAGTTTTCGGAGCGAGCCGACGGCCCTGCCAGGAGGCCCCGATAGAGTAAGGGCGCAGGAGAGCTGACACGTATTGACTCGCTCCACGTATTGAGGGCCAGAAACCCTCCCAGCAAGCCAACTTTAAAACTTCGCGCCCGTTATCACGGGGCCCGCGACTGACGCTACCCTCCTGCGGCGCAGGGGGTCGCGAAAGAGGGACTCACGTGACAGGAAGAGATAGCGGAAACCGGCAGATGGCCCCGCTACCAACGTGCTCCCGGCACTACGAAACTGAGTCGACAAGGCACAC
>NW_012078789.1:0-344 GCF_000956235.1 Wasmannia auropunctata
TCTGAATATGTAGAATAATGATTGATGTTATGTTTTTTTAAGAGATTCTGCACGTTGGCGTTATAAAATTCCTTTCCCCTATCAGTTTGTAAATTTTTCGGACATCTTCCACCGTGTTGAATTATCTCTGCGATCGCTTTAGTCATCTCACTTCCGCTCTTGGCCTTGAGAGGTACGGCCCATGCATGCTTACTCAGCACATCGATAACAGTGAGAATATAGTGGTAACCTCTGTTGAATCGTGTATAAGGACGCATCTCGACCACATCCGCCTGCCACAGGTCATCGTATCCACAAACTATGACGCGTCTTCATGGAAAATTTCTTCTCGCGGGAGCGTGCAG
>NW_012078790.1:0-616 GCF_000956235.1 Wasmannia auropunctata
CTGGAGTTCAGACGTGTGCTCTTCCGATCTGTTCCCTTTGCTCCATATTCATTTTTACAATCACAAACACTGAACTTTACGCGAGAACTCGGAACTTTAGCTGTGCAACTGACAGAATGTACTGCCAGTCTCTTCGTTTTATACCCTACTAAGGGTTTGCTAGCATTTTTAAAATATGACTCATTTTTTATTGCGAGACGAATGGGTTTTAGTCGAAACTGTGTATAATGTTGAGAGAGTATAGACAGGTATGCAGATACCTTTGAAAATGAGATCGTAAAGATAACATTCCTTTCTCTCGCATTTCTATAAGATTTTGAAAATGAGATCGTAAAGATAACATTCCTTTTTTTCTTGCATTTCTGTAAGATTTTGACACATTGAAATGCGTTTTGAGAATAATGCATCTAGACACATTCTTTTTTTGATTAGTATTTTAAAAGCTAAAAGCATTTCTTTTACCTGATATACATAGACGTTTTAGGATATTGTGAGATAACGATGAATCATGCATTCTTCTAAGATTAAATGTGCTTTTCCATCACTAGCCCTAGAATTTTTCCGATATCATACGATACAGTGTACATTTTCGGATGATAGGCTTGTGTATGATATT
>NW_012078791.1:0-310 GCF_000956235.1 Wasmannia auropunctata
ACTGGAGTTCAGACGTGTGCTCTTCCGATTAATAAATAAATCAAAAAAACTAACAAAAATACAGCGCTGTACAAAAGAATATCGAGTATTGTAAACTCAAATATAAATAAATTAATATTAATCTAACCTAAATATGTTTTAATTAATATTAATTAGTTGCACGCTACGTGCTGGATTATTCCTATTAGCTTTGACACAATACGTTATTTATTATATTTATAAAAGCCCTGCTTATTTATACGTATTTGGATTCTTTTACATCTCAATAGGTTAAGGACAGATATTAAAGTTTCTGTTTGAAAGGTAGATT
>NW_012078792.1:0-437 GCF_000956235.1 Wasmannia auropunctata
AGAAGATTGAAATTTTCTGTGGACAAATTACAGTATTCGCGTTGCAATATTCTTAGTTTCTCTTTGCTAAGATTTGACGCCAATTTATCGAGACTGGAACTGAGAAATTTATATGAATCGATAAATCGCAATTTTATACAAGTATTTCGATTCTTTTTATCCTCGGTGCTTTGGACATTTTTTGTAAACGTCATATATTTTTCTTTCGTTACTGGAAGTAGTTCTACACACCCTTGGTATGCTTCAGCTATTTTCTTGATAATAAAATGCGCATCGTAGCCGGATAAATTGTGAAAAACTACTGGAATGCAATGCGAATCTTGGTAATTTAAGTTGCAATTTGAATGTGCCGGATCTCTATATCGTCCAGTCAAATGACAGTGATCGCGTACCCGAGAGCCTGTCTCTTATACACATCTCTGAGCGGGCTGGCAAGG
>NW_012078793.1:0-389 GCF_000956235.1 Wasmannia auropunctata
TTTTATACATTTTTATATATGTGCATACGTCATTAAACAAAATAATAATGTTATTTTTTTGGAAATTAAAAGAGTAAGTAATATCATTATAATATACGTATGCACACAAACATTTTTGCATAAACAAATCACATTAAATTTGAATTCTGATTAAAAATAAAGTATTATTGTGCACGCATGAACATAAAATTTTTACACAAACAAAAAATTAACATTGATTTTTTAACTCTAAGGATAAAAATATAAATATGCACATAAAGTTTTTGCACAAAAAATACATTAATATCATACATTTTTATCTAAAGATAAATGTAATATAATAGAGAAGCGCATACATTTTTGCGCTTAGAATTAAATAATATACGCTGTATGGATAAGTACCAAAAACA
>NW_012078794.1:0-379 GCF_000956235.1 Wasmannia auropunctata
TCCCTGGTTTCTCTACGCTGCGAAGGTGGGCAAATAAAATTCAAATAAGTCCCGATGTGATAACTCCTGCTTTATACTGCATGAAAATCAAGGGTAGGGGCATGAAAAGTTTTAACAAGTTAGTAGTCTTAACATTTGATGAAGTTTATATTAACCCATTAACGTCCAGGCGGACACATTTTTTGAACAATTTTCAGTGGCTTAATTTTTTATTTTAATGGCCTTGAAAAAATTCTAGCAACATCATTTCTGATGTAAAATTTCTTGCTCTTTCAGAATCTGCCATCAGAATTTGTCATAAATAAAGTCCAAAAAAGTTATAGTCGATTTTTTGGAAAAAAACCGTGATTTTTCACTCAAATTTTTTTTTTAAGCGATA
>NW_012078795.1:0-535 GCF_000956235.1 Wasmannia auropunctata
ACCCTTTTTCTTTTTTTAAAAAAAGTCAATTTTTGTAACGATATCACGCATTTTGTAGTGATAAGCATCACAAGCACATATTGAGAACGTAAACCGAAGAATATAGAATATTCTTAATTCGAAATAGTGTTATAAAAAACCGTCATCATCACTAGCTCAATCGTTTAATTATTGTAATATTAAGATATGAAGATGACTCGTTTCTCTATTATTTAGTGCATGTTCTTAACTGTGAAAAAGTTGTTATTTATTATCGAATATATATGTACTACAAATGATAAAATGATAAAACTAAATGATAAAATGAAGACTTATTTAACATCAATTAGACCAAATTGAACAACTTTCCTATAAGATACATAAAGGATGTAGAAATGAGTAAAGCACATTATACATTCTACTACTTTAAGAATTTTACTAAAATTAATCTTTTAGCAGAGGAGCGAATCGAATAATTAAAATTGTAAATATTTTGTAAATAATATGGATATTAATTTGCAATTCAAATAATGAGATATATTTTGTAAAAATTATA
>NW_012078796.1:0-399 GCF_000956235.1 Wasmannia auropunctata
CAAAGATGAGCGTATCTCGCACACATCTCGATGTAGTAGTAGTGTCACATACATGTACGATCTTAACTATAAGGAAAGGGGAAGAAAGATAATTTTAAAGATTTCACATTTTATTTATCATAATATTATACATTTATTGTTTGATGGTGTGACCACCAGTTATATATTTTAAATACATTTTGTAATGCGCAATTCTTAACATGTTTTCCACAGCGCATAGTATTAATAACACTTAGATTATTTAAAGAAACTATATCTTCGTAATCGGCATGCAGAGTTTCAATGACTACTCTCGCATCGAGCATATCACCGAGCCATTCTCGTTTTTGATGTCCTTTAACGTACACGATAGCCTCGTCGGTATCATTCTCTTCACCAAACACAGATGTTGCAATCAAC
>NW_012078797.1:0-361 GCF_000956235.1 Wasmannia auropunctata
TATGTCTTATCAAGAAAACAATTATAACGACGTTTTAAGAAACGAAACATGCGAACGCTTTTATCTGTAATTGATGAAAATTACAAAAGTACGGAGAACTTTTAAGATAAAGCATGATAAAAGATACCAATTTCGTATTTTTCTGAATTCTTGAAAAAGAACTAAAAAGTGAACTACAAAAACTACAGTTGAAGAAAATTTAAATAAGTGTTTGTCTGAAAAGTTTATACGTGTTTTTAAAAAATCTATTTAATTAAATCTAAGAATAAGTGCATTTTAAGACTAATATTATAGTTAAGTTTATTATAAAGTACAAATTATTCATGTTGAAGTTAAAATATCTTAAATAATATTAATTTTG
>NW_012078798.1:0-465 GCF_000956235.1 Wasmannia auropunctata
TTTTTACAACACGTTATCCTTGTGTATCCATGAATTATGTGAATCGTCCAATCCCAGCCATTTCATGTATACCTCATTCCCTCTTTTGCGCAAAACTTTTACAACGAGGTACACGTCGGGATTAGCAACGCGATGCAGTTCGTATTCGTAGAATCCTCCGGCTATGGGTTTTCTGCGAGAATCCTCCAAAAGATACGTTGCGGGATTAGTTTTCTGCACCTTGATGATTTTAAACACTTACTAACGCGTACCGAGTCACCCACTTTGAATCGCGCGGGTGCGGCGATCTTTACGTGGTTATATACCGTGGTTAAGAGTTTGTTGGCGACTGTTGGGGTGATGTCGATGGGCCGCATACCGATAGTTCGATACTTTCGCGCGTTGTATTCAAACATGAGACGCGGTAGCAATCGATCCAATAACTTCGTATAGCATACACTGAGTCGACAAGGCACACAGGGGATA
>NW_012078799.1:0-394 GCF_000956235.1 Wasmannia auropunctata
TTGCAAATTGCACGATCATAACATTCTTCCTCTGGACTTTTCAATTGCAAGATTGGATTATTTTCAAAAATAGCGTTATTTTTGAAAAGATAATTTTCAGCATTTTCAATAATTGCTCCACATTGCAGTAGGTATATTCAGAAGCACTCTTTAAAAGTGAATCAGTGAAATCATCACTGATTTTCAGTCTATATCATTTTTCAATGGTACACTTTGGACTGTGATAAACAGTGACAATTTCAGTTCTCTGAAAATCGTTTGACAATAAAATTTACTATCTTTTAGTGATATTCACTGTTTGAATCAGTATATATTATCAAATGAAACAACATTAAAATAATCACATCGTATAACTTCGTATAATGTACTGAGTCGACAAGGCACACAGGGGATA
>NW_012078800.1:0-441 GCF_000956235.1 Wasmannia auropunctata
TCGCGAATAAGCCCTTTGTGCGAACATTTTTCTCCGTTAATACATTCTCTAGATTCTTTTCTGTATAGCGAATTTTAATTAACGTAAAATCGCATTTCTCGAGCTCGCGATAAATATTAATGTAACAATTTGTTATTCGTCGCGAATGTAAAACCACGCGCAATTAAACGGCAAATAAAGATAATTTATTGTTACAATAATCTCACCCCTTTTGCATGTAATCCCTTTTAATAATTTTAATTTTTATTTTAGTTACATGTCCTTTATATCTACACATTTCAGCGATAGCTGTTTGCAAATATTGAACTATTTGGCTTTCAAAAATGTAATACGTGATCTTGAAATTCGAAGTTTAAACATATCTTCAATAAAATGTTTGCTGGTTTTATATCGTATAACTTCGTATAATGTATGACTGAGTCGACAAGGCACNCAGGGGGA
>NW_012078801.1:0-466 GCF_000956235.1 Wasmannia auropunctata
TAAATGGTATTAATTTGAAAAATAATGAGATTTACAGGAACTGTTCAAAGTGACCACCATCGCACTCACACAATTGGACGCGTCTTTTATAGATTTTTGCATAAATGGATTGGACACGGTGGTTCTAGAAATTGGCCTGCCCGATCACCGCATCTAAATCTTATGGACATTTTTTTTATGGGGTTACTTAAAACAATATGTTTACCAAGAACCGATTGGTGATCTCGAAAAATTAGAAGACAAAATAATAGAACCCATTGCCACTTTATCGTCTAATATGATTATTAGCGCTACAACAAATCTTCCTCGATGCGCCCAATTGTGTATTGAGTGCGATGGTGGCCACTTCGAACAGTTCCTGTAACTCTCATTATTTTTAAAATTAATACCATTTCTCTTATCTTACTTTTATTCATTGATATTTTTTAATATTATACTGATAATAAAAATAATCACAAATAAACGA
>NW_012078802.1:0-489 GCF_000956235.1 Wasmannia auropunctata
GACGTGTGCTCTTCCGATCTGTGGACGTCCACGGAATATCTGTTTATAAAATTGGTGGACTAAGAATCTCTGACGTGTCATAGGATATAAAAAATAAAAAATAACGATTAAATAAACGTTTATAAAATATGAATAAAAAATTATAAAACATTAAAAAAACAATTACGTGTTGCAGGATATTCACCTGAATAATATTCAAATCTAACGGTCACCCATCCAAGCCACGACTGTTCTCAACCTTGCTTAACTTCTGTGATCGGGAACTGCAGACACTTCGTGATGATCCATGATTACTTGATGTTAATAAATACATATTCGTGATACATCAGATCAATAAAGTTATAATAAAGATAAATATCTATTTTTTAAATAAATGTTAACATACAAAATAACATGATCGATAATCCAAATAACAATAAAATACAAATTATAAGTACAATATAATGTAAAACTATTGGATTAAGAAGCCGATTAGCGTCTTATACCAAA
>NW_012078803.1:0-495 GCF_000956235.1 Wasmannia auropunctata
ATACGTCGGTCCATATCGGTATTTCGATCTTTTCCTGAGATACCTGAAAATATTAAGGTTATGTCCATAATATATGTAACATATATTATCTACATTACTTATGTATATACTTTTTTATTTATACTATTTTATTTTATTAGATAATATATAGATATAGTTATATATACAATCAATATACGTATCTTATATACAATTATTTCTTACTGATTTTATTTAAGTGGACCAAGTGAAGTGAAATAAAGCACCGCGAGTTATACACTGTTTGTATTTAAAACGAAACACTTAGATATAATTTGAGTATGAAAACAAGAAATCAATTTTTATGCAACCCCCCAGTGAGAAACAATTTGTCGACCCGACGTCGATTTGACGTCGAAAAGTGGGTTCGAAATGAGATCGAAATTGACATCGACATCGATGTCTTTTTGACTCCCATGTCGACCTCCTGTCGATTCAAACTGCGAAATCGATTTGACATTGATCATAAATCAAAAT
>NW_012078804.1:0-310 GCF_000956235.1 Wasmannia auropunctata
TTTTATTTATATCTTTCTGTGTGATAGAGATTACATAATTTCTGTCATGAGTTTAGTAAAAAAATCACGAAAATAGGATAATATGCAACGGGGCAATTCTTCTCGAGTAAAAGACCTAATTCTGTGAACAGGTATTAATCCGAAGTATATCATTCATAATTCACTCAAAGAGAATTTCTCTGTCACGTATCCTATTCTTATGATTTTTTTATTGGGCTCATAACAGTTATAAACCATCTATTAGACAAATCCATATTACAGATAAGATATTATCTAAAAGAATTATTTTTTATATTGATTTTTATATATT
>NW_012078805.1:0-348 GCF_000956235.1 Wasmannia auropunctata
TAAATGACTGCGCGGCCAACCAAAAACCTTCTTCCTGGAAGGAATACCGAAGCTTGTGGACCGCTGGACCAAGTGTATTGAAAAGAAAGGAGACTATGTAGAAAAATGATGTACCTGTTGAACCCCTACTTTTATGGAAAAAAATTGTGGAAACAAAAGTGCGGATAATTTTTAACTCACCCTGTATATATAGTTTTTAATTTATGTGATTTAATTATTGTTTAATACGTAAAATTAATTCTGTAGCAGCAAAGTAAAAGTGAAGTGAAATGAGATTCCATTATTATTATTCGCATTCCATTATTATTCGCACAACTGATATACTAACGTAATAACTTCGTATAGCAT
>NW_012078806.1:0-427 GCF_000956235.1 Wasmannia auropunctata
TCCGCCAAATAAATTTCCGTTTTGATGCGGGTAAAATGTATTCTAATCTTTTTATACTTTACTATGGAGCTGTGTGATATATTTAACTTAGGTTTAGCCACAACGCAGCGCATTGCCGAATACTTGATCGATCCGTTTATTCTTCCGGTTAAAGACTTCCACGAAGCCATCGCTCGCAGTCGGGCGCGATTCTTCGATATATGTATATATAATTCCAAGAATTCACTGAATTATGTTCGATTACTTAATTGTCTTCACGATCTTACAGAACAGTATACAAAAATTACTTGTTACACACACACACACACACACACACACACACACACACACACACACACACACACACACACACACACACACACACACACACACACACACACACACACACACACACACACACACACACACACACACACACACACACACA
>NW_012078807.1:0-357 GCF_000956235.1 Wasmannia auropunctata
TTTTTTTCAAATTAAAGAGTAAGATTCCAACTTTATGACGCTGGAAACCGCATCCCCGGGAAAAATTTTAGTAAGTCCGTGCACTCGTTCAAACTTCGCAATTTTCAGTATGGCAAACATGCTCTCAGATTTAAGAGTTTACAGCAACAGGGGTGCATTAAATTAAAAATCGACTCACAGTATCTTAAAGTAGAGATTTCAATCTTTCATTTGAAAAAAGTTCATCATTTTACGATGATTTTTCGCGGAGTTACCATTAATCAAAGTTGACCAATTTTTGCTCAAAATTTTTCTGTGCCATAATTTTATCGTATAACTTCGTATAATGTACTGAGTCGACAAGGCACACAGGGGATA
>NW_012078808.1:0-484 GCF_000956235.1 Wasmannia auropunctata
TGGTGTCCTTGATCCCCTCGCGGGGTATCTTTGGGCCCGGGGTCAGGGTCGGGCTCTTCTCCGGTCATCCGATCACTCGCGACGTTTAGACTAATCGAGTACGTGATTGGCCGGGCAAGAATGAGGCGGTGTAAGCCAATGCCGCATTCTGAGCTCGTCTTCCACGGCTTGAGGACGTCTAGGCAGTGGCGTTTGTGAAGGTGGTGGAAGGTCATAGGTTGGGTGCGGATGTTCCGACTCTCTTGGTGTCCTTGATTCCCTCTCGGGGTTTCTTTGGGCCTGGGGTCAGGGTCGAACTTCTCTCCGGTTACCGGTGGATTTCCACTTTGAGGATAGAACTCTAGCCTCTGACGGCGTCTCGCGTCCTGGGCGGGTCTCGTCGCCGATTATATAAACGTTCGTTGCGTCGGAAAATCCGTACAAAGAGTCGCGCGACTCGTAAATTTTTCACGATAAAGGTGTAACTATGACTCTCGTAGTTACT
>NW_012078809.1:0-400 GCF_000956235.1 Wasmannia auropunctata
TGTGCTCTTCCGATCTTGCTCGTATAATGACGCGTTATCAACGTATCAGTTTCGCCGCGATACGGATTGCGTTGCGTGGTTCGCAGATGAATTAAGATGTTTAGCACACAAAGTAAAATCTATTATATCCACTAATGTACCCATGACAGATTTCACAACGCTACACACTGTCACGTGTGCGAGAAACCGTTTGCGCCTGACGACCAGGGTTGGGTACGCATAATACTTCATGTTTTATGCGTGGAGTTCCATGCGCAGAAAACTCGAGTAATCTGCGCAAATAACTAAGTGAGGTTTTCTGCTGCATAAAACTTCTTTTAGGCTAATATTTCATGTGTCGTTCGTACGAATCGTATGATTCATGATTCTCATGAACAAGTTTTGTCGGACGTTCTGATTG
>NW_012078810.1:0-424 GCF_000956235.1 Wasmannia auropunctata
CCGCGTGGGAATCAAGGACACCAAGAGAGTCGGAATTCCCACGAGAATCAAAGTGTTGAAACATCGTGAGTGATCTGGTAACCGCGCGGAGGTAATCCGGAGAGCTCGACCCTGACCCCGGGCCCAAAGAAACCCCGAGAGGGAATCAAGGACACCGAGAGAGTCGGAACATCCTCACCCAACCTATGACTTTCCGGCACCTTCACAAACGCGACTGCCCAGACGTCCTCGAGCATTAGGACAACGCAACCGCCAAGGACGGCCGCTAGGAGTTATGGCTCCAAACAACATTGACCAGCCCGGCGCACTGGACTTCGTAAAGCCAGGACACCTGATCCACCTTCATTGCAAGGGCATGTATCCCTCAGAGGGCAAGATTCGAGTAATACATGCATACTCTCAGACTCGCCGTCTTCGGGGCAGC
>NW_012078811.1:0-327 GCF_000956235.1 Wasmannia auropunctata
CTTGTTTATGGTAACTAAGTTTGTTATCCAACTATATTCCAATAAATCGTGGTTGATTTTTGCAGGTTATGTTACACTCAGTGCATCAGAATATGATTTTGATTTATTAAAGAAAAATTCTTTGTTCATATATAGTATGTAAGAGATTTACATCTGGACATATGCAACTTTGCATATAGGAGCATACATCAAATTCAACTGCAGGATATACAGGGTGTCCCGTAACGCTTAATTAATATTTCAAGGCGTGAAAAAGAATGAAATTTTGAACTAAAAGTTCCTCTTTCAATTTTGGCTCAGACCATTATTTACAGAGTTATTAACGAA
>NW_012078812.1:0-764 GCF_000956235.1 Wasmannia auropunctata
AGAAAAAATTTAGTTTTTTGTTCCAGACTCAAATCTGCCGGAGCAGCCGGTTCGCCCGTTTAGGGGGCTCGACAATCGCATCGCCGGACACTGGAGCTGCCATTTTGTAGTAAAAACTTTTAAAATAACGTTTTTTTGTACCTTCGAACCTAACTAATAATGTACTTCATATTAAATTTTGACCGGTTTTAGTATACGCTTGGAAAAAGATTTCTAAAATTGGCCTTTATTTTGTACGTCCAAAGGTGGCCTTACCCCTTAAAGCATCACTTACTGTACCCTCCAAAAATAGGCAAAATTCAAGAGAATGTAACTTCGTCAAAAATGATCGTATCGAGATGTTCAAAAAGCATTTTACAGCTTGAAATCTCTACTTTCCAAATCGGTATTTGAGAAAACGATCCTACTGATGTTTCATGGAATTACACGGATAGAAAGGAAGACCCGACGAATCTCAAAATTTTTTACGAACTTTGACAAGTTCCACGGCGCGAATAAAAATTCGCACACAAATGCAGTTTACTGCTTTCGAAAGAGTGAATCTTTACCTTCAATTTGCTTTTTTGTTGAGCGTTGTACGATTTTTTTTTACCGAGTTATTCTACATCGAAGCAAAAAGGACCATTTTTGCTTTAATGTTGAATAACTCGGTGAAAAAAAATCGTACAACGCTAAAAAAAAAAGCAAATTAAAGGTAAAGATTCACTCTTTCGAAAGCTGTAAACTGCATAGATCGGAAGAGCACACGTCTGAACTCCAGTCAC
>NW_012078813.1:0-458 GCF_000956235.1 Wasmannia auropunctata
AGCCGAAGATGCAGCTAGGCTAAATTGGTTGGATGAATTTGGAGAGGCAGATGGGGACGATTAACTGGACTTCTTCTTCTAGTCCTACCCCCTACTGTAAACTTTTGCGGAATTCACTATCTATAGCGGCTATCCGCAATTTGAATCAGGGATGTACCTTTTGTCTTCTTGCCGCAGCCTGTTTATCGTCGAGGGAGCTCTGCTCCCATGATTCCCAGGAGTGGCCCCGAAGTAATGCCCACCGGCGGTCCCGGGGCCACTCCTTAGATCGGGTTAGGTCAACTTTCGGAGGTGGATTTTAGCAGGTAGGCGATCGGAGAAGGCCACCAACTTCAGTTAGCCCTCGGGCTGGCTGAGACCGGAAGTCACGCCCGGTTGAATCCTGCACTCCCCTGTTTTACAGGCGCAGGGGGTCTATGAAGATTTTACCACCTCGTTAATCAAAAAAAAAAAAAAAA
>NW_012078814.1:0-305 GCF_000956235.1 Wasmannia auropunctata
TATTGATTTTTCAATAATTCTACCGAATAATTTTTATATGCAGAATAATTAGAAGAATTATGTTAAAATAAAAAATAATTTTATTTTATTTAAAAAAATAGATGTGACTTTTATATTTTTTTAGTGCCTTCATTTAGAAAAAAATATTATCAAAATACATTCTCCTTAAAACTATATTTCACTTTCATTTAAAATATTTTTACATGTCTTAAAAACGTAATTAAAAAAGACATTCGTTAGACGTCTAAAAAAAGACGTATTTAAGACTTGACTAAAAAAAAACGACTTTATGACGTCTTTAAGAC
>NW_012078815.1:0-393 GCF_000956235.1 Wasmannia auropunctata
TACAGGTGGGAGGCGAGTGTAAATAGAGGTGGAACAAATGCAGATAAACTTGCATTTATTACGCAATATGTTCTGCAAAAGTTTCAAGAAGCTTGTGATAGAAGATCTATCATTCATGACATGAATTTAAGATTTTGGGCCTTGGAGACAAAAGATCAAGTGGACCTACCCGAATTCAAGACAAATAAATGGTGGATTTGGAAATTTAAGAAAGTACACAGAATTGTTTCCCGCAAGATAACAACAATCAGGTCGCAATTAACACTACAAGATATTGACAACCTACAAGATGTCGCAAAATCGTTTGTTTCAAATGTAAAATCTAATATCCCAGCTATTGGAGTTGAAGAAATTTATAATGCAGACGAGAGTGGCTTCAATCTTGAACTACAT
>NW_012078816.1:0-569 GCF_000956235.1 Wasmannia auropunctata
GCCAGCCCGCTCAGAGATGTGTATAAGAGACAGGTTTTCCATTGTTTATTTAACAATGAACTTTTTAATAATTTTTTTAACAATCGGGGAGAGAGTCGAAAAATCTGAAAAATATTTTTTATATACTTTCAGTTTTCCTACATCTTAGAAAAAACCCCAAGAACGTGTTTTGTCTCGTTTTCGAGAAAAAAAATTTTTTTAGTTCTTGATGTGGGGAAAATCTGTCGACTCTCAGCGTGCGACTTCTTACAAAAACAGCCAAACTTACAAAATATCTCTACCATACTGCTAGTATGTTGTTCGCAGCCGCTGTTTTGTATTGACTAGACAGTCAATACTTTATAAAATCGACTTTACAATATTTAACTCTCCAAACAATTTTATCATTTATTCCGACGACAATGGCCTAAAGGTGCTAAAAATATTTATATTTTATTTTTACAAAAAATGTCTAATAAACATATATATTAAGCAACATATTGCATTAATGCAGATATCATATTTAAAAATATCCAACAATGTATTAGTAGTTTTTAGAGGTTTACATTTTTATTATTTACATACTTAAA
>NW_012078817.1:0-362 GCF_000956235.1 Wasmannia auropunctata
GTCTTCTCCGATATTATTCACGATGTCTGAACGCTGTGACTCGCGCGAGTTCCGACTTTCTTGGTGTCCTTGATCCCCTCGCGGGGTATCTTTGGGCCCGGGGTCAGGGTCGGGCTCTCCTCCGGTCATCCGATCACTCGCGATGTTTAGACTAATCGAGCATTGTGTCTGGGCTTATCCTGGACTGAGTACATTAAACCAACATCCAGCTGGAGCAGGGGTAAGGCCAATGTTATGGCGACCTTATCTTGAGCTCATCCTGCTAGACGTAGGAGGCCCGGTTATCACACGCCACCGGTAGTGCCTCAATTGCGTTTATACTGCAAGCTGCCAGATCGGAAGAGCACACGTCTGAACTCCAG
>NW_012078818.1:0-330 GCF_000956235.1 Wasmannia auropunctata
TTATCTCAGTTCGCCCTGGGGACTTTTTTGAAAATTTTGAAAATTGAAAAATTTCGTATTTTGAAAAATCCAAAGGTGGCTTCTCATAGATCTCGACGAGCCCTACAAAAAAGGTCCTATGCGCCAATCTTGTATCTGTTGCCGTTTAAAAGTTACAGGACTTTTTATGTTCCAAAAAAAGGTTTTTTTTGGATTTTTTTAGGTTTGGTATTTTTCCCTTATAGAACTCGTCGAGAGGAACAAAAAAGGTCCTCTTCACCATGGCTCTATCTGCAACCGTTTAGTCGTGGGAGTTTTTGAAAGTTTCTGAAAAGTCAAAAACGACCTAGA
>NW_012078819.1:0-347 GCF_000956235.1 Wasmannia auropunctata
TGGTTGACTGAAAATAATAAAAAATGTTTATGGCCTCCATTAAGAAACCAAATTAAGATCAATCAAGCAATTTTTAAGAGAATATCCCCTTCTCGTGATTGGCAATTATTCGAAATAATCCGTATTTTTGGTGATTCTGTTGGTTAGTAATATAAATACTTTATTATCTTTTTATAAAATAATATAAATTAGAATTGGTGAAGTAAAATAATATAAATTATCTAAAAAATATATCTTATTACATTCATTACTTCACCAATTCTAATTTATATTATTTTATAAAAAGATAATAAAGTATTTATATTACTAACCAACAGAATCACCAAAAATACGGATTATTTCGAATA
>NW_012078820.1:0-434 GCF_000956235.1 Wasmannia auropunctata
TAATTTTAAAAATTTCACATTTTATTGATTAAAATATTATACATTTTATTGTTTATTTAATGGTGTGACCACCAGTTATATATTTTAAATACATTTTGTAATGCGCAATTCTTAACATGTTTTCCGCAACGCATAGTATTAATAACACTTAGATTATTCAAAAAAACTACATCTTCGTAATCAGTATCCAGAGTTTCAATGACTACTCTCGCATCGAGCATATCACCGAGCCATTCTCGTTTTTGATATCCTTTAACGTACACGATAGCATCGTCGGTATCATCCTCTTCACCAAACACAGCTGTTGCAATCAGGTGTTTCGCCATGCTGTACGGAATCATCCCGTCTTCCCATCTCAATCCATGGTGATAAGCAATCAACCAGGAAGCGCCAGACTTGTCGAAAGATCGGAAGAGCACACGTCTGAACTCCAG
>NW_012078821.1:0-431 GCF_000956235.1 Wasmannia auropunctata
AAGTGACTGGAGTTCAGACGTGTGCTCTTCCGATCTCATATGCTCGAATCTTCGGAGAGAGAGATTGTTTTTAGAAACATTTATTTGCTTTAATAAAATTATGTGCCGGTCCTCGAGTCTACAAAGTGAGAGATTGCATTTTTAGAAATATTTATTTGCTTTAAAAAAATTATACAGATGTCCTCAAGTCTTCGAAGTGACAGATTACATATTTAGAACTATTCCTTAGCTTTTAAAACATTATATACATGTCCTCGAGTGTTCGAAGTAACAGATTATATTTACAAAAATTTTTATTGCTTTTCAAAAAATAATATGCACATCCTCAATCCCTCGGAGTGAAAGATTGCATTTTTAGAGAAAAATTTCTTTGCTTTAGAAAGATCGGAAGAGCACACGTCTGAACTCCAGTCACTTAGGCATCTCGTATG
>NW_012078822.1:0-307 GCF_000956235.1 Wasmannia auropunctata
GTTTTTATTAAATTTTGAATTCTAAACTTAAATTGAAAACACACACACACACACACACATATTGATCGTATAAGAAAATTATAAATTTAAATAATATAATATAATATAATAAATTAAAAAGAATTGCCTGCATAAAATTGCATTTGAAAAGATGATGATACAAAAATAATAATAGTACGCACGCATGTATGCCTCCTTCGAGTTTCCGACAGTAGAAAGTTGCTTTCTTAGAAATTTGTAATTTGCTTATTTTACAAAGGAAAATAATAGATCGTAAGCATGTATGCCTCCTGCGAGTCTACGACGA
>NW_012078823.1:0-343 GCF_000956235.1 Wasmannia auropunctata
ATAACATTTAAAATAACATTTAGAAACCTTAATTTCATGTGTAATTTTCACACATTTTTAAATAATTAAAAAAAATCAAAGGCTCCAAAATAATAAATTAAAAGGGAAAAATAATACTTATTAAAGCCATCGCAATAATTAGAGCATAAATAACATAAACTTTATTAATAGAATAAAAACTGCAAATAAGTTTTGACTCTTGGTTTAGTAAAGTTTCTTCACGCTCTAATTATCAAAATGTTGCGCTCGAATAAAAAATCAGTTACTGAGCACGCACTAATCTGTTCTCTCTACTGAACGCATATATTTTTTCCAGTGACAAGAGATCGGAAGAGCACACGTC
>NW_012078824.1:0-513 GCF_000956235.1 Wasmannia auropunctata
AGTTGTTTGGTTTCGAAGGCACCATAAGATGGTACCATTGGTTTGACCTTGAAGAATTATTTGAAAGTCACATGAAAGACACCTCAATTTTTTTAAATGGCATTCTCTATTTTTTATTACATATTCTTGTAGCTGACTTCGAGAGCTTTCCAAAATACTGTAATCAAATGTTTCTTCATTGAATACTTTTCGAGTTATAAAGCTCCAAATTTGCAATTTGAAAAAACTCAAAATTATTTGATCGTATGGATGTTGTTGAATCGCAATTCGCGGCGTACAGAATGCGGATAGGAACAGACAGGATTCCTATGCGTAATTGCGGACAGATGTTGGTGAAATGTGATTACGTACAGAAAGCAGACAGAAACGAATAGAATTTACTGCTGTAATTGCGGAAATCTCTTCCGCTGTTGATCGGAGTATCAAACTTTATTACTCACAATCGGAGGCTTACGTCTGCCGACAATACCCATGGCTGATTATCATCCCTCAGAGATTGTTGATATTCTCCTT
>NW_012078825.1:0-653 GCF_000956235.1 Wasmannia auropunctata
CGTATGGCTCTTGTCTCTATGCCGTGCATAAATGGATATCTATATTTCTCAATGGGAAGAGTTTTCTGGAGGATACAAAACGAATATAAAAGAATCATATAATATTAAAAGACATATGGAGGTAAGATATTTGATAAATAATATGGATATTAATTTGCAATTCAAATATTGAGATATATTTTGTAAAAAATATGAAAATGTTCTCGCAAATTATCATGATTATCGTACGATATTAATCCTATAAGATACATAAAGGATGTAGAGCGCAGCACATTATACATTCTACTACTTTAAGAATTTTACACACACACACGCAATCACGCGCGCACGCGCGCACACACAAACACACACACACACACACACACACATTTATTTTTTTAGTAGACTTTAGTAGATTAATACATTACGTAATTGTTATAACTGATTATTTAACAAAAAATAAAAATGTATGTACACGTACGTGATGTGCATACACATATCCAACAATGTATTAGTAGTTTTAGAGGTTTACATTTCATTATTTACATATTTAAATGTTAGATAATAAATAACTAACTTTTTCAACTAGTTAAGAACATGCACTAAANAATAGAGAAACGAGTACATCTTCATATCTTAATATTACAATAATTAAACGATTGAGCTAGTGATGA
>NW_012078825.1:7988-8450 GCF_000956235.1 Wasmannia auropunctata
GTCCATCGTGTCGATTGAACGAAACTCTTATACCCCTGGCGTTAAATTCATCGGGATCCTTGTCTGATTGGTGGAAAAGGAACGATTTCCACCACACATCGAAACGTGACTCAATTTCCGTGTAGCGTGACTCCTTTTCTATGTAGCAGTGATTACTAATACCATAAATTGTTCCTTTGCATGTGTAAAGGATTAACTCTGTGACACTGTTCCAATACATATCACGGCAATGTCTAATTACACGCATCTGCAACGAATGATGGGGACATCTCTTCTTAACGCGAGTAAGCACATTTGGAAATCCACATTCTCTTTCACGAAGAAGACGAACAATCGCAGAACAATATCGAGGTCGTTCTCTTCTCCACCATAGAGGAACTCGCCCGAACGTAGCCATGTCTCCTTCGCTCGACATTTTTAACAATGTGAAATCTTGCGAGCATTTATAAGAGCATTTATACA
>NW_012078826.1:0-505 GCF_000956235.1 Wasmannia auropunctata
GACGTGTGCTCTTCCGATCTGTATGGGTGTGTAACATATCAGAGAATAGATGCGGAAATTATTACTTATGATTGACATTAAAATAGAAAGGGAGGCGCAAGCAAGGGGGTGAATATAAGATATTATTAAACATTTTTGGGAATTCATGTTACTTAGTTATACATACATGTATATATATATATATATATATATATATGTATAGATATGTATCTGTAAGTCACGGGGGGCCGCTGGAGACATTTAAATTTTGTCCGCGACGAACTGAGAACGAGGTCGGTTTGAGACAAATCACGGTTAATAGTTAATCCCGGTTAAAATAAAAACATGATGACTTACTACCTGCGGTAACTCGAAAGGGAGCTGGGGAGGCTGGGCGGTTGCGCGGGGCTTCTCTTTCTCTCCGGAAGCGATCTTAGACACTCGATTTTCAATCGCGCACAGATTCTAAGTTCTTTTCCGACCGTTAAAATGACAAAGTGACAGAGTCACCACTTCTTAAGCCGAA
>NW_012078827.1:0-391 GCF_000956235.1 Wasmannia auropunctata
ACTTATCGCTTTTATTAATATCGATATAATTAGGATTACATATGTGTATATAAGATTATTTTTATTGATATTTCTGCAAACACATTGCGCAATAACATTGTACAATAATATTTTCTTTTTTAGAATAACACTTTTTGTCTGTTGTACATAATACATAAAGCGCAAACTGTCGGATAACATTTTATTCAAAAATCTGCTATCAATTGCATAAATTTTTAAAGGCAAAACTGTAGTTATCAAACGTACGTAATTAGCAAATGATACTTGCTCTACAATTATTTTACAAAATAAGCTACTATTGCTAATATCCTAAAATAAAACTCATTCAAGTACAGTTTAAAACACTTACACTTACATTTTTGGATTATTTTAATAAAATGTTTAAAGTGTA
>NW_012078828.1:0-400 GCF_000956235.1 Wasmannia auropunctata
AATCATTATAATAATTAAAATAATTTTAATTATATTACATTATTTACAAGAAATATACTACTATACTACTGCAAGAAATATATTACATTAATTACAAGAAATAAAAATATATGTGTAGATATATATAATATATTATATTATATATATATTATATCAGGAGACGCGGTAGCGTCTCCCGCCAAGTATATTTTTTTCGCTACATAACGGTCAGGAAATATTTTTGTACTTACAGAGACGCTACAGTGTATCCTTTACCGGACGGATAACGTTTTTATAGCAATAAATTNTTATATCTTTTAATATATGAATATTATCGGTAAAGGCCTATTTTGTGAAAAAGTCTATATTTTTCCAATCACAATGCTCTAATAGCGATGTCCATAAGTGCATTTGATGCACT
>NW_012078829.1:0-361 GCF_000956235.1 Wasmannia auropunctata
AGAAATTAGCCAGTAACTGGCCAGTAATTGGCTAATTGCATTGGCTAGATACTGATCAGTTTAAGCGACGCTTGTTTGGGCAATAACTGGACAGAAAATTTAGTCAGTTTCTAGCTAGTTATTGGTCAGTTTTTAACTGGATTTTTCAAAATATTTTTTAAAAAGATTTTAAAAATAATTAAAATAAGAACTTTTTTTTTACTTATTATTATTTTTCAACAAGTATTTATAAACTTCAAATAACTTTTATCAAACACTCATAATTTTTAAATATATTTTTATTATAATTTTTTTCAAGTTGCAATGGTGGGTTTCTGTCTCTTATACACATCTCTGAGCGGGCTGGCAAGGCAGACCGATC
>NW_012078830.1:0-449 GCF_000956235.1 Wasmannia auropunctata
TTTTGTTGAGCGTTGTACGATTTTTTTTCACCGAGTTATTCAATATTGAAGCAAAAAATGGTCCTTTTTGCTTCACCGAGTTATTCAACATTGAAGCAAAAAGGACCATTTTTGCTTCAATTCTTTGCTTAAACTGCATTTGTATGCGACTTTTTATTCGCGCCATGGAACTTGTCAAAGTTCGTAAAAAATTTTGAGATTTGAGTCTCCTTTTCTATCCCTGTAATTCCATGAAAGATCAGTAGGATCGTTTTCTTAAGTATCGATTTGAAAAATAGAGATTTCAAGCTGTAAAATGCTTTTTTGATCATCTCGATACGATCATTTTTGACGAAGTTACACTCTCTTGAATTTTGCCTATTTTTGGATGGTAGAGTAAGGTGATCTTTTATTTTTGGCACATGTATTCTATAATTTTAAAAGATCGGAAGAGCACACGTCTGAACTCC
>NW_012078831.1:0-548 GCF_000956235.1 Wasmannia auropunctata
TATCGTATCCGCATTATAAATCTGTGTTAAATCTCAAGGACATTGAATTTCCGATGACTTTAAGTCAAATAAAAAAGTTTGAGAATCTCAACGCAATCTCCATCAACGTATATACTATCGAGAACAAGGAACAAATATCGATCCTACCGATTCGTCTAGCCGATACGAAGAAGGAGAAACATGTCAACCTACTATACGTGGAGAAAGATGGTGGAGAAACATGGATCAAGAATTTGTCCCGCCTTGTTAGCTCGCAACTGAGCAAAAACGCGCACAAGAAATGCATTTGCGATAGGTATGTATAATAAAAACTTTAAAAAATGTTTTTGAAATAACAATAAACAATTCAACAATGTAAATAAAATAAATTGATTTTTCAGATGCCTACTATTTTAGTTCAAGCGAAAAGTTGGAGGTACACACCATAGACTGCGGCGCGATGAACGAATGCGCGATCAGATTACCAAGCGAAGACGACAAGTGGCTAAGTTTTAACAACTACAGCAGGAAGGAACGTGTCCCGTTTGTAGATCGGAAGAGCACACGTC
>NW_012078832.1:0-373 GCF_000956235.1 Wasmannia auropunctata
TTTTAGAAACATTTATTTGCTTTAATAAAATTATGTGCCGGTCCTCGAGTCTACAAAGTGAGAGATTGCATTTTTAGAAATATTTATTTGCTTTAAAAAAATTATACAGATGTCCTCAAGTCTTCGAAGTGACAGATTACATATTTAGAACTATTCCTTAGCTTTTAAAACATTATATACATGTCCTCGAGTGTTCGAAGTAACAGATTATATTTACAAAAATTTTTATTGCTTTTCAAAAAATAATATGCACATCCTCAATCCCTCGGAGTGAAAGATTGCATTTTTAGAGAAAAATTTCTTTGCTTTAGAAGCATTATATACATATCCTCGACTATAGATCGGAAGAGCACACGTCTGAACTCCAGTCACT
>NW_012078833.1:0-761 GCF_000956235.1 Wasmannia auropunctata
CCCGCGGACCCCCCGCGGACCCTCCTGCCCCTTATCCTGCCACGGAGCTCCATGGATTAGAACCGGCCTCTATAATAGCTACTGTAGCCTCTCGACGGCATTCGCTGCAATTCTTTACAAACGGTGCAGGACCGTCAATATGTGTCTGCTGCCACGGTTGATTGTAATGTTTCAGACACCGACGATACTGTTGAACCTCCGAATCAGCTTTTATATGCTCGGATAATCTGTCCCACAATTGACTTATACAGTTCGGAAACTCTCGCAGCAAAACGACTTTCGGTATATACTCTAATTCTTTGTTGGTTAAACTAAGAATATCACTGTTATCCGACACGATAAAAAACATTTTGACAACTGAGCACATTCGCGCTACGCGCTTCTATAAATAGATCCGCTCTCGATAAATTTTTCAGAGTATTATGTGGAGGGAGAAAAGGTGCGGTTCGTGCGACAGTCGCAGACGATCAAAGTGATAAATTTTGATGATAAGATAAGGATAAGGTTAATGTCCGATAAAAAGATACGTAAGCATGGAAACATGCTACCGATTTCTATACGCGATATCATCTGTGGCACATCAAACTGCGGCAAGACAAACGTGCTGATAAGCTTGTTGGAGAGTCCGCACGGTGTACGCTTCGAGAACGTGTACGTGTACTCGAAATCATTGCAACAACCAAAATATCAATATTTGGAAAAGTTATTGACCTCGATAGAAGAAATCGGTTATTATACATTCTCCAATAATAGCGACATCG
>NW_012078834.1:0-415 GCF_000956235.1 Wasmannia auropunctata
CGCTCAGAGATGTGTATAAGAGACAGCGCTTATAGACGCAGAAACAAATAACGATTACAAAATTTTCATTTAAGTAGTGAGGATGCGGAAAAAGCACGAACAGACAAAAATGCAATTACTAATCCCGATGTTTTCATAAATATGAATACTGTCTATGTTTCTTTTACAGATTAATAATCAAACAGTACAAGTTCTAAGTCTCTGGCGCTATTCATTTATAACGCGATATCTAAATTACCGATGATATTTGAAATCTGTTTGCGCAGTAATTAAAACTTAAAAATGGACTAAACTAATACAATTGTTTAAAATCCATTATTTATCAATCGGATGACGATAACGTACGATGATCCACCTGTTTGGCAATTGTTATTTAACATTAATAAACTGAACGGAACAAGTCCTAAATCTCTCA
>NW_012078835.1:0-370 GCF_000956235.1 Wasmannia auropunctata
CCACGAAATGTGCAGTTAAATATTATACATTTTCCCAATGAAGGGAAATATGTACATTTTGGTTTAGAAGAAGGCATCAAAATTTCAATATATAAACATTATGTCAATTTACCGCAACAAATTTATTTAAATTTCAATATAGATGGATCCTACCAAAACTCTTTTTTAAAAAAAGAAAAAGATTACGCCAAGTATATAAAAAAGTATTATATGTTACATCTTTCCTAAACTAAAAATATTATTTTAACAAATAAAAATTGTCCAAAAACAAATATGAAATCATACAAGTTGCCAAGTATTTGATTAGACATAGAAACAAAAATTTCTTTTTAAAAACCGATTAACCATAGATCGGAAGAGCACACGTCTG
>NW_012078836.1:0-694 GCF_000956235.1 Wasmannia auropunctata
AATTTTACTGTGCACTACAATAAATTTAACTGCGAAATCTTATTGTAGTGCACATTAAAATTTGCCTAAATACTATATTGTCTCACAATTAACATGATTTGCAGGGTAAATTTAAAAAAAAATTCTCTCCGTTAACAAAAAATTATTTTCAGATCTGTTTTCAGCAAAATTTTTAGACCTTTTAACAAAATTGTTCTTTCCGTGAAGACCCGGAATAAGCAAAACGGTTGCTCCAAGAATGATCCTCTGCTGTCTGCTTCTATGAACTGTAAAGACCGTATCAACGCTTAGGGATAGATTCCTGAGATCATTTTAAGACAAAAGTTCTAATACCAAAATTTGCTATAATAGTTTTTGAATTATGAGTGTTTAAAGTTAACTAATCAAATCGTCTAAAGTTAGCGCACTCAAGTACGGCACAACGCAAAGTCCTAAAAACAAAAGCTGACTTATCGACCCTTTTATTAATATTGATATAAGGATTACATATGTGAATATAAGCCCGGGAAAAAAAGTTCTACATAAAATTATATATAATTATTTGCAAAATATGTCCTTTCTTTCTTTTGTAAAATTATTCTTTAATACAAAATTAATAATAATAAGAAGGAAACATAAAAAATAATTAAAAGAATAATTTTTACATTTTTTTTTACAAAAATAAAGTTTGAAGAAATGAGAAAAATTGCTCATA
>NW_012078837.1:0-1026 GCF_000956235.1 Wasmannia auropunctata
TTCTTAAATATATTTATAATATGACTTCGAAAAAAAACTGTTGTTAAATCATAAAAAAACCTAAGCGGCATTATCTTCAATATATAACAATCACGCAAAATTATTTTGTAATTAATATACCCCGAAAAAAACTATTGTACCAAATTAAACAAACAAAATCCAAGTTGTATTAACGTATACATGATTTTTAAAAAATTTAATTTAATAAATTAAAAATATAATATTACCAAAAAGAAGTGAAATCAAAATATTATTTCAAGTATATTTATTGTAATTGAATTAAAAACTAAAAAAAATATACCTCGAAAAAAAATATTGTAACAAATTAAACAAATAAAATCCATGTTGTACTATTTTCAATGTATACGTAAAAAATAAAAACAAAAAATGCAATAGGTAGCGTAATGAGGACCGCAGAAATTAAAAAGAGACTTCGATAACAAGTAGCAAATTACGTGACAGAAAAATTAAAGATAAGAAATCTCCAGCAGCAGCATACTTGGCGCGCCCGTTTTTTATATATAACTGATCATGGAAATATAATACATGAAATTCATGCTAACAATACATTATTTATTAATAGTAAATATTTTATGTAAATTAGACAGATTAAATGTATATATATTCACTAATAACTTTAAAATAATATGTATCAACAAATAATTTTGTAATTTTATTTAAATTTAAATTTAAATAAATAAAATTTAAATTTTATTTAAGATAATAGTAGTAATAATATATATACATATATATACATATTACGGCTCTATGTCTTAACACAATAGATTGAAGGAATGGTTATCTTGGTGCTTCTTATAATATCTGATCTATGTAAATTTTATTACAGAATTATATTACGAATTCTAGTTTTATAATAATTTGAAATTTGTTACAGTAATATCACAAGTTATTATTTAACATAATATTATTGTCCTTTGTAGTGCGTAAGTACGTAAATGAATTCGGACTCGTTAATTTAATAAATAATCTTTTCATTCGGGCGAGCGTACGATCTTTTCGGTTGAA
>NW_012078838.1:0-455 GCF_000956235.1 Wasmannia auropunctata
TATATAGCATTTAGGTTTTATTTTGAAGAAATAATAGATGTACCGCTTAGGTTTTATTGTTTATTGTTTAATTTTGTACACCTGTTTTTTGTTAAAAAGAAGATCATAAACATCAAATTTTGTTCGATAATAAATGTACCGCTTAGGTTTCATTGTCCAATTTTGTACAATAATAGATGTACCGCTTAGGTTTTATTGTTTAATTTTGTACACCTGTTTTTTGTTCGAAAAGGAGATCATAAACATCAAATTTTGTTCGAGGAGCACGCTAACACTTGGCACCCTTTTTTACTTTTTTTAAAAAAGTCAATTTTGTAACGTTATATTATACCACCCTGAATCCTTGTTCTCGAGCGAAGTCCTCAGCTCGGAAGTTCCCCCACCCCGTCTGATGACCGCGACCGCGACCATGTTTGGCGGGACCGTTCAAACTTACATCCCCCCCTTTTGAGCCA
>NW_012078839.1:0-416 GCF_000956235.1 Wasmannia auropunctata
GATCTTTTGCTGGACGATCAGTTTTTCGCTTATGAAATCCCATTCTAATATTTAAAAAAATGTAGAAAAATTATTTAAAAATCAAAAAAATACCAAAAATGAGTCTGTGTTTATATGTGACGTTCAGTGCTTCATATGTGAACATGTGTGAAAAAATCCATTGACCAAATTACGCTATATGCAGTTGACCAAATTACTCTAATCTTGCTTGTTGAAAAAAATTGACGTAAAAATTTTTCCACGCACTTCACACCGGAATGCGATTAATCACATGAAAGAGAATAAAAAACCACATCATAACCTATATTACCTGCGTCAAATCACGAAAAAATCACCACTTCCCAGAACAAAATGTATGATGTCAATTTTAATTATTTTTCACAAGTTGTTCACTTTGTTCTGCCGCTGTCTCTTAT
>NW_012078840.1:0-477 GCF_000956235.1 Wasmannia auropunctata
AAGTACAACCAATATGAAGGTATGCTTTTATTTTCGTAGTTTTGTCTTTGTGCATCAATTATTAACAAAGCTGCTAGCCGCGGTGAAAGTCCTTCCATTAACCATGGAAACCTATATCGGTAAATAATTTTTTATTTATTTTTTTATTTTATTATTTATATTTATTTTATTTCCGGTCTAGTTTTTGGGTGGAAAGTGATCCAAAGGGAGTCAAGATGTTTGGATAATTTTCTCTATTGTAGCTATTGCTATTGTAGCTATAGCTATTGTGCAGTTTGTGAAGGTCCCTTGTGAGATATTCAAAGTTAAACACAAGGTAAATCTCTTGTTTAAAGAAGGCTCTAATGACCTATATCAATTTCGAAAATATTAAGCTCTATATATAGAGCAAGGTCAGCCAAGTTGTGTAAGTTTTTCTTTTTTTTTAGATTTTTATTGTCTATCTTTCATGTGTGACATGTTTTTGCTATTTTAAAA
>NW_012078841.1:0-479 GCF_000956235.1 Wasmannia auropunctata
ATGGTGGTCATTTCGAACATCTTTTATAAGTTTTTTTAATATTCAATATTTGTTAGTAATAATTAATAATGTTATGTTGTTATAATTAATATTTATTAATGTAAAAATTAACTATTAATTTAATATTTAACATTTTAATATAAATTTATTGTTTATGTTTAAGTGTAAAACTAATAATTAATAAAAGTTATTACTCTATTAATGTAATTATAGTCTTGTAATGTGTGTATTCAGTGTAATACATATTAAAGACGATAAAAATTAAATTAAACTTTAAAAAGAATACAAAATTTAAAAATCTAATAATTCCTATAGTTTTAATTAATAATAATTACCGTTAATTTGATATAAACGCATTTAGATTAAATAGGTTAATTTGACAAATTTCAGTCTTATTGTATTAACATATTCAGTTTTTTCATATTAAAAATGGTTTTTCTATCGGTATTATAAAAATATTCATCCTGTCTCTTATACAC
>NW_012078842.1:0-401 GCF_000956235.1 Wasmannia auropunctata
TCAGACGTGTGCTCTTCCGATCTTACCGGTGGCGTGTGATAACCGGGCCTCCTACGTCTAGCAGGATGAGCTCAAGATAAGGTCGCCATAACATTGGCCTTACCCCTGCTCCAGCTGGATGTTGGTTTAATGTACTCAGTCCAGGATAAGCCCAGACACAATGCTCGATTAGTCTAAACATCGCGAGTGATCGGATGACCGGAGGAGAGCCCGACCCTGACCCCGGGCCCAAAGATACCCCGCGAGGGGATCAAGGACACCAAGAAAGTCGGAACTCGCGCGAGTCACAGCGTTCAGACATCGTGAATAATATCGGAGAAGAGCCAGACCCTCACCCAGGGCCCAGAGAAACCCCTATATTTAATTAACAAGAACGACCGCAAGCTCTGAAACGTGATAGA
>NW_012078843.1:0-744 GCF_000956235.1 Wasmannia auropunctata
TCATAAACATCAAATTTTGTTCGATAATAGATGTACTGCTTAGATTTCATTGTTCAATTTTGTACAATAATAGATGTATTGCTTAGGTTTTATTGTTTAATTTTGTACACCTGTTTTTTGTTCGAAAAAAAAGATCATAAATATCAAATTTTGTTCGAGGAGCACGCTAACACTTGGCACTCTTTTTTACTTTTTTTAAAAAAGTCAATTTTGTAACGATTCTATTTCCTCTATTATTGTAATTCATCGTTTACGGCCACTTATAAAGTGTGAGCTGCACAACCAACATGTTCCTTTGTATTTTTTAAAATTGCTCCCGCGTTTATCATATTAGCTGCATTGTCGTGAACTAATGTAAAAATTTGGTGTTCTATGTCCCAATCAGAAAATATCATTTCTAAACTCAGAGCTATATTTTCGGCGGTGTGTCATTCTTTTAATTCAATTGTGCATAGAGTATAATGCCTCAATTCCCATTTCTCTTTAACAATGTAATGCGCCGTAACTGATAAGTATGCATCTTGTGAAAGAGATGTCCAAATATCCGTTGAACATGATGTACTTGCATTGTCACGTTGCATCTCACGTTGGACGCATGTCTTTACTTCATCATAAATTAATTGTAGTCGCGAAAGAATTGTTTTTGTTGCAGGAACCACATATCCAGGTTCTATTGTTGCCATGAATTGATGGAAGCCTTCGGTCTCAGCAAAAGATAGCGGCAACTGATTTATTATAATTAAA
>NW_012078843.1:7984-8565 GCF_000956235.1 Wasmannia auropunctata
TGTTGACATATGGGTTATACGTGTGAGTCTCAATCTTGACGATGCTATCGTCAAAGATCGGCTCACCTCCAATGTTCAGGATATCAACCATTTTAGATATTTCGTACAATGAATCCCAATGATTTCAAAAATTTAACGTTCGACACAGTGAGTTTCTTCTTACTGAAGGTTTGAATACTCTTGGTTGTCGTCTCTTTATCGAAAAATGTGTCTCTTGTCTGTTTCACTGACTCGTTTAGCACAAGCATCTCACGTTATCGCAATCGTTTCCGTACATGCAATCTAACGGTGATTTCCTCTCCACGAAAATCAAGTAAGCGACCGTCTTGATCCACAATGCGAATCGTCAAGTCAGTAATGCTCCGTAATGATCGGAAGGTAAATGATCTGTTTCGGTGTTTCTGAGATCTTATATCCTGGCGGTACGTTCGGTGAAAACTCATGTATCGTGTGCACGCTCGTCTCGTTACTGTACGCACCAGTAGTCACGTTGCACTCGATGCGAATGATGTTTACGTTCATGATATTTATCGGTGTGTCTGATTCATGCCACTGTTGCGGCTCCAGGATACGATTCGTTG
>NW_012078844.1:0-471 GCF_000956235.1 Wasmannia auropunctata
ATTTTTTATTTGATCGCTAGCGTGCTACAGCCTAATGTTTTATAAATGTTTCTATGCCGTTTCTAGAAACTATTTTTTATTTTCGACTCAAAGTCAAAAAGAAGTCAAAAAATATACACATGGAATACTTTTATAACTATCAAAAAGGAATTCTTTTTTACTTCATTTTGAACAGATTACGCGAATTCGAAAAGAACTCAAGAAAGTGAATTCTTTTTGAAATCAAAAGAATCAGTGGTGCTATTTGGGCTGTCTATGCAGTAATTGTTAATTAGGATTTAGAAATCGGTCTAAACTATTACAATTGTTTAAAATTCATTATTTAACAATCGAGCGAATATCGATAATCCACTTGTTTGGTAATTGTTATTTAACATTAATAAATCGAAGGGAACAAGTTATAAGTTTCTCTCGCTATCCATTTGTTTATAATGCAATATCTAACAAATTAATGAGATCGGAAGAGCACAC
>NW_012078845.1:0-514 GCF_000956235.1 Wasmannia auropunctata
TGCCTAAGTGACTGGAGTTCAGACGTGTGCTCTTCCGATCTGTGAATTCGTAACGGGTGACAAACGTGATAATAAAAGTGTTATTACGAGAAACTGTGAACTCTATCTTTGCTCCGATTTACGCGTGTGGTACGATTCGCGCGTTGTTGAGCCTACCTTAGCGTCGCTGGAAGAATTCCAAGAACATGACAGTGGGTGGGCATTATAGCGTATATTGAACTTGCTAGTTAATATAAATAAGTTTAATTCTTTGCATGCGGGGTTTCATATCCAGTTATCGCGAGAAATTATGACGAAGAGAGCGGTCGTAAACGTGCAACCTATGGACAATGCATGTTTCGCATGGTCAGTGGTGGTCGCTCTATATCCAGCTAAAAGTCACATGGATCGGGAATCCTCATATCCGCATTATAAATCTATGTTAAATCTCAAAAACATTCAATTCCCCATGACTTTAAGTCAAATAAAAAAGTTTGAGAATCTCAACGCAATCTCCATCAACGTATATACCATC
>NW_012078846.1:0-476 GCF_000956235.1 Wasmannia auropunctata
TTAGTTTGTCCAGCATTTCCTTTGCCGCAGGAAACGGAAGAAAATACTACAAAATGTCGAAGTTTAGGGCAGATTTTTCTAGTAAGTTTATCCAATATTTTAGTTGCTTGAGCCTTCGATTGGAAGGACTCCACAAAGGTTTCAGCAGTTTGATTCTTCAGAATACCGTCCTTCAATACCACACCAAGATTGAATATCGCGTCCACTGGCCCTTCTCTTTCCGCAGTTCGCAAAATATATTCGCAATCCTGAGTGTTAGCGACATCAATGTCCTTGATAATCAGCACATTTACACCGTACGATTTCCACAGTCTAACTTTCATGCGCTGGTAACCGTTTTTTATTCCAGTTCGTGAAATCAACACGACGTTCCTAGCGCCTCGTAATATGAGCCAATCGGTTAACTCTAAGCCAAAGCCACCCAGCCCGCCTAGTATAATGTAACTTCTATCTTTGAAACAATAATAGCGACGGTA
>NW_012078847.1:0-338 GCF_000956235.1 Wasmannia auropunctata
TATAGAAATTAATAAGATCAGGATTCAAGTTTATAGAAAATTAATGTTTAAAATAAAATTTACCTTTAATTGCAGTTGTTCCAAATATAATAAAGTACAAATTTCACTAAATAACCAGAGATAATTAAATAGCCTTGTAGAAGATGTGATGTTCTGTTATTTAGAAATTGTAACTGTGAACGGTGATTTGAATTAAAATTCCTTTATACTGAGACAGTTTGGATTGAATTCGTCAAAGCCTAGACTGAGAATGACTTTTTCAGGTGACAAGAACCCCCGCGCGAGCTTCTTATCACTTGCTAATTAAGAGGGGGAAGAAGATCGGAAGAGCACACGTC
>NW_012078848.1:0-555 GCF_000956235.1 Wasmannia auropunctata
TCTGACGGTTTAAAAGGATGGGAGAAACGTTGGACCAAATGTATCGAGTTGCAGGGAGACTACGTCGAGAAATAAATTTTGTTTTGCTTCGAAATATGTTTTTCTTAAAAAGGCCGGAAACTTTTCAAATGACCCTCGTATATTATATAGCTGATATTAATGTAACCATGTAACTTTTAATTAAATTGTTATTTTTTTCTAAAAAAAAGTTTATGAAAACATATTTTATATTCATTGTATATACATATTTACAATTATTATAAAAATTATATCAGTATTTTTATCATCTCTGTCAAATTTTCTAAAATGTATCTATCCTAACCAGCATAAGAGTTCTTCTATCGTAACGGTACAATTTAGGAATTGATGTATACTTACACTAATTAATGTATCTTTATCTTTGGATCACATGATATATAATCAACATTATTTATTTTAACACGATTGAATTTGTTCTGTAGCAAGTCTGCAGTAGAGTAAAAAACTGTCATTGAGTTGCGTAAGCAAAACAGCTATTGTTTGATCAATTACAATTAAAGAGATCGGAAGAGCACA
>NW_012078849.1:0-331 GCF_000956235.1 Wasmannia auropunctata
AATATAACAAAGTTTGTAAAGTTTTTTTTTCTTGAAAATTTATCAAAAAAGGCTGTTACGAAAAGACCGATTTTTACCCCGCTCGTTTGCAGAAAGAAGTGACATCGTTTTTTATAGTTTTTGAGACGAGAAAACCAATGATGCTAGTTAAAATTATGTCATATGTCGGGAACACATCAAAAATTGAGTTTAAAGTCAGAAAAATGAGTGGCTCACTCGGAAGACGCATGGCGATTCGTCGGGTGAGGAAAGTCGCGACTCGAACATGTTCGTGCAAGCGCACGGAACTTTCCGTTGCGCCTGATATTTTCGCTACTAAATAATAAATATA
>NW_012078850.1:0-715 GCF_000956235.1 Wasmannia auropunctata
ATACTTGTAAGAATTCGGTTGCAGAGTGTTCCTTATTCTCAGGAAACTTGATTATATTTGGAGCTATATCAATTAAAAAATTTAACACTCGTTCATTTTGCCTAAAAGTTGTTGCAGGACATACGCCAAATCTTTGAGAGACGTCTCTGAGACATACTTTATTTCCAGCAAACCTAATATACATACATACATACATATACATACATATATATATATATATGTATATATATATGGAAAGATATATTATGTAGTTTTTAAGATATTTGTGGCAGAGTAAGCATGTGCATATAAAAAATATATTTGTCATATATCGATAAAACCAGGGCATGCATTATTGACTTACCACAAAAATGCTAATATATCCAATTCAGCAGAAACAGATTCACTACCTCCGTGGGTTGGATCGGAAGGATAGAATTGTGAAATTGAATAAACTTGTATTAATTTGTAGGCTGTTATTCTTGAAACGCGAAAATGACTTTTGAACTGTAATACATAATTATTGTACATATTATTTCTCTATTTTACATAAATAGAATATATTAATAATATAATTATATTTATACAATATATATGTATTAATTTCTTTACATAATTATATAACAATTTGATGACATGTATTGAACAATGAGAACATATACTTAACCTCTTTATCTGTAAGATTATGTACTACGTCAACAAAGTTTTCGATTTTTGGAATTAGATCGGAAGAGCA
>NW_012078851.1:0-348 GCF_000956235.1 Wasmannia auropunctata
GCCTTGCCAGCCCGCTCAGAGATGTGTATAAGAGACAGATTCACTATTATTATTTAGATTATTTGTATATTTTTCGAGTCATTTATCCCACTCATGAGTAGCCGTATAACCCACCTCTATTTTTATAAGGCAAAAATGCAAGGGTTTAAAGAAATTTTTTTTTAATATAAAAAATAAATAATTTGGATTTTTAATATTTTTTTTATAATAGTAAACAGTATAAAGTTTTTACTGGCATAGTTCATTTAACTTAAACTTAATAGATAATATCTGATAAATTAAGTTTTTAATATGTGCGGCGTATATACCGGGTTTACCCTATGCTTCACTTACTTCAAAAGCCACAAC
>NW_012078852.1:0-326 GCF_000956235.1 Wasmannia auropunctata
CATACATTTAATATTAGACGCTAATCGCTTCTTAATCCAATACAGTTTTACATTATGTTGTACTTATTATTTGTATTTTATTGTAATTTGGATTATCAATCATGTTATTTTGTATGTTAACATTTATAAAAAAATAACAGTATAAAATTTATCTTTTTCATAATTTTATGTTGATCTGATCTATCACGGATATGTATTCATTAACATCAAGAAATCATATGGTTCATCACGAAGTGTCTGCAGTTCGCGACCACAGAAGTTAAGCAACGTTGAGGGCAGTTGTGGCTTTCATGGGTGATCGTTAGATTTAAATATTAATTTCGGAG
>NW_012078853.1:0-542 GCF_000956235.1 Wasmannia auropunctata
GTGACTGGAGTTCAGACGTGTGCTCTTCCGATCTGGGAGAATGAGAACAAAAATATACATGATCTTTTTTTAACAAAACCCGACGTTGTGCGTATACTCCTCGGAGTGTACATGCACGTTCGGTGTATAACACATGGGTTTACGTATGTAACGAATGAAGAAGCAGAGTGTCGCCGACCGGCTCGCAAGACCGGCGGCAAGTACCGACACACGCACACGGCTCTCTGTGCTGCGCTCGCTGGCTCTCGAGAAAAACGCACACACGAAGCTCCCTGGTTGATCCTGCCAGTAGTCATATGCTTGTCTCAAAGATTAAGCCATGCATGTCTCAGTGCATGCCGAATTAAGGTGAAACCGCGAATGGCTCATTAAATCAGTTATGGTTCATTAGATTGTACCCACATTTACTTGGATAACTGTGGTAATTCTAGAGCTAATACATGCAAAACAGAGTCCCGACCAGTGATGGAAGGGACGCTTTTATTAGATCAAAACCAATAGATCGGAAGAGCACACGTCTGAACTCCAGTCACTTAGGCATC
>NW_012078854.1:0-484 GCF_000956235.1 Wasmannia auropunctata
TCTAGACTTTGATAAAAAACAGATACGCCATCCTGTTTGATATGTATGCTCGTTTTCGTAAAACTTATTACGGATGCACAAACGATGAAACGCTGTTAACCGTAGGTTCATTTTTGGAGAATGGACCTTTCGTAGTCATTGACTGCACGCGACTAAAAACGAGTCTATCAAGAGCGCTACCGTGGATGTGCGAATAGAATTTGACTGTAAAGAAAATGTGCCGGAGAATACTACAGCCTATTGTCTCATCTTACACGATCGCGTGATTGAATATTGCTCATTATCCAACGTTGTGCGCAAAATCACATAAATTGTCATGTCTGCAAATATTTTCATCCGAGATAAAAACTGACAATTCGCGAAGTGGACACAGTTTCGATAGATTACTCGTCATGATTGTACCAACGTTTGTAGATCTGCAAGGATTCACCGTTGGAAAGAGATTTATCGTAAAAGAAGTGGCTGTAGATCGGAAGAGCACACG
>NW_012078854.1:8261-8572 GCF_000956235.1 Wasmannia auropunctata
TTACATTTTCACAATCACTTGGTCGCATTAAATCTCACCACTGACGAGGTGTGTCAAAATCTTTACAATATATATGCCGAAACTAATTGGTGTGGTCTATTTTTCGCAAATGTTGCAGATATCGTTTGATTTCGCGACGTGATCTCGCTGCCGTGCATTGGCGCTTGATCAAAATGCTTAATTGCATTTTTTAACATATGTTCGATGACTGCGAGACATTTAGATTGAAAGAATATTATATTACGCGAATCTAATGTATCACAGCTGCCGTACATCGGCGCTTGTGCAAAAATGCTAAATTGCATTTTTAA
>NW_012078855.1:0-399 GCF_000956235.1 Wasmannia auropunctata
TCTTATGATCTTTGACGTACATATGTATCAGTTTTATTAAACCGTGTACATGTCGTAGATGATAATAATAAATACTTTGACGTTCTTAAACTGAATTAAACACGTATGGACGTTAAGATCAAACGTGAACTTTCACGTTGCGAAGATGCACTGTCATTAAACGTGTCGGCATTAACGACGTATTTGTTCCCTTCAGAGAACTATCATCTTGAAGGAAGCCATTTCCAGATTACAATGTCGCTTTATGTTTTAATGTCACTCAGTGAAAACTTTCACATTTGTTAAAATAAAACTTCTATCCATTTTTTATTCCGATCTCAGATTGCCATGCGTATTTTTTATACGCAGTAGCGTCATTCAAAGTTCATTATCGTACAAGAAAAGATCGGAAGAGCACAC
>NW_012078856.1:0-808 GCF_000956235.1 Wasmannia auropunctata
GCTTCATCGAAGAATTAAGGGATCCTCCCGGGGATCCTGATTTTCCCGAAGGCGTGCATATTTTTGAACGTCGTTCGGAATGGAACTCCGACGAGGAATCGTTATAAAGTGAGTATCCCTTTTATATACGCATCCAACATTATGTTTTTTGTATTTGTTTAACGATCCTTTTCCTATCTCGTTGTTGTAGATCGCTTGGAGAGTGCCACACGACCACGGACCTCGACGTATTTTTATTGTTTTTATTATTTATGCCTTTCTCTACTTTTTCTGTTTCATTATTTTTGACATTATATAAATTTTTACGATACATAGTGTTATTTAAAATGTGTGACCTATCTTTTCTGTTCCCTAGATTTCCTATAGTGTAAAACGCGGTCGTTTACTTATTTTAACGCACTTATATTACGTTACCGATTCAACCGTATAGTACTAACTAAATGTTAGTACTAACCCGTGCGTTAAATTATATTCTCTGATTTAATTAATGTTCTATAAATAATTTTAATCGGTTCGCGTGTACAGTGGCGATCTTTCGTTTTATTTGTATCTTAAAATTTACTTCGGAGACTTTTTCTACGACGCGATACGGGCCCACCCAGGGTGCCTCTAATTTTTTGGAACGTCCACGTCTCAATGTCTCGTCGTGTAATAGTACAAGGTCGCCTACTTTAAACGTGCGAATTTTGACTGTCTGGTCGGCATAGTCCTTAGCTTTCGTTTTAGCCTTGTCGACAAATTGCTTCGCGACTTGATGTGTTGCCCGTAGTCGTTCTCTAAGCTCGTGTGCGTAATCTTCGTATGAGTA
>NW_012078857.1:0-922 GCF_000956235.1 Wasmannia auropunctata
TTCAGTATGGCAAACATGATCTCAGAAATTTTGAAAATATTGAAGATGGAATGAGGATACAAAGAATATGAACGTACAGGATAAGTATAGTAAAGGAGTTTAAAGTTAAAGAGAAAATTTATAACTTAAGAGGAAAAGGTTGTGTAAGATAAACAGGATAATGCAGGGTAGAGAAAGAGGATTGTTATATATATTATATAGGATAAAAGAAAAAACTTTGGAAAGACGGTGGATTAGAATACAAGAAATAGGAACAGGAAAGGTAGTGTAAGCATGACGATTATGGTAGGTAAAAAAAAATTTGGCGTGCCTGGGTCGCATTAAAACGCAACGTTCCACAAGCAATGATTTATAGTAAATAAAATATTTGTAATACAAATAAATATATGCAAAAACATTATTACATTATTACCTACAATAGTTGTGGCTTTATATTGCCAATCCCTACCTTCATCTTCTTTCCCCCAATCGCTCCGACCAATCAGCTTACTAGCAGCTATGGAGCTAATCAGATCACGGGCAGCTACAGGGTAAACGAATCAGATTGCGACATTTAAAGACTATTACCCCCTCCCCTCTCTTAACAACCAATCAGAGCGCGTCATATCCCACTCAGATGCGTCTGAGCCACACTACTGGTATCAACGTATCACTCCAATGGTGGGGGAGTTTGTATAAATATGCCACGAAACTACTTACAAGACCAATATATATTTCGCAGGCGCACAAGTCACACACAATGGAAGCTTTCAAAAGAATGATTACATACTTTAACATTTTTGTAGAAAAAAAATTGGACGTCATCAAGAATTTGCCTATTGAAATTTCCAACGTAATATTTAACATGTTGGACGATCGATCCCTCCGAACTGCCGCATGGGTTTCTCACACGTGGAGAAGCGTATCTGCCTATGAACGAAGA
>NW_012078858.1:0-397 GCF_000956235.1 Wasmannia auropunctata
AGACGTGTGCTCTTCCGATCTGGTCAAAGAGTGTGTCAAATGGCTCCTGTGCGAATAGAGTGCGCGAAGACGAGGAAGTTGATGTAGAGGATGAATCGGAAGGCACGTTGTCGTCCGATACGGGTGTCGTTAGTGATCAGAGCGAAGATCTAACGTTGCACAGGGGGAGATACGTGTCGCGGGCGGAACTCCGGGCGTACCAAGCATTGCATGATCGTGTGCTACTATTCGACCGGAGGCGCTCTAGCCGTATGCGCCTCTTGCATGATTGAGCTGAGGGACACTGAGCTTTCCGGAATGAATCTAGTGTTGAAGCACAAGATCAATTACGAACAAGTGCTGAGTGGCCGATACTGCTCCAACTGCCGTGTGAGGATGTTTGTGATAATACCTTGAA
>NW_012078859.1:0-326 GCF_000956235.1 Wasmannia auropunctata
TAAATATCCAACATTCCTAATCTGATTAAATTAATTTAATTCTCATTTAAATATCTTATAACATTCAAATTCTAAATATTTAAAATTATTATTTTATCTTTAAATAATTAATTCTACGACAAATATTCTCATAATTTTCCATTAAATTAATTGCACGAACTTGCCCAATCCCAGGGTAAAATACTTAAATATATTGACCCAAAAACGAACTTTAAAATTAAAAATAAAAACTATCAGTTTGTAACAAGAATAATTATTTATTAAATAGGAACAGTGGCGACTTAAGTATATATATATATATATATATATATATATATATATATATA
>NW_012078860.1:0-319 GCF_000956235.1 Wasmannia auropunctata
ACGTGTGCTCTTCCGATCTGAAACAACATTTGGAACTTTCATAAAAATCACGAGTATTATTTGTGTTACAACATTAAACAATATGGAAAGGTACGTGATCGTTGGAAAATCATTTGAAGTATTAAATGACACTCTATGTATACATAATAATATTTCGTCATCAAGCTCCCAGACAGCACACGGATATCCTATGGACATCCATAAGATGTCCTTGAAGGACATTGAAGATATCCACAAGCTATCCGTTTTAGGTCCTTTGGACATCTACTGGACGTCCATGGGATATCTGTTTATGAAATTGGGGGACGTCCACGGAATA
>NW_012078861.1:0-384 GCF_000956235.1 Wasmannia auropunctata
TACTCGTAGCTCGTTATTTTCTCGTTGTCCGTCTTCTCCAGGATGCACTCAAGGTCCGCGTACACGACGAATGGCATTTGCTCCTTCCTGTTGTTGTTGTTAAAACAAAGCCACTTGTCGTCTTCGCTCGGCAACCTGATCGCACAATTGTTCATTTTACCGCAATCTATTGTATGAGCCTCCAGTTTTTCGCTCGAGCCGAAATAATGTAAACATCTATAAAAAATAAATAATTAATTTTATTAATTTTTATGGAATAAGGTATTTAACATTTTTTTAAATTTTTATTTAATATATATATACATACCTATCGCAAAAAAATTTCTTATTCTTTTTTTTGCTCAATTGTGAGCTGATGAGACGCGATAGATTCTTAAGATCGGA
>NW_012078862.1:0-412 GCF_000956235.1 Wasmannia auropunctata
TAAGTGACTGGAGTTCAGACGTGTGCTCTTCCGATCTCGTCGGAATAAATGATAAAATTGTTTGGAGAGTTAAATATTGTAAAGTCGATTTTATAAAGTATTGACTGTCTAGTCAATACAAAACAGCGGCTGCGAACAACATACTAGCAGTGTGGTAGAGATATTGTTACGCCCGTGTCTACGCCCGCGTCGTTCGATGTACCAGCGAGCCGGTCCAGCTGTCGAATGTTTCCTTGACGATGCGCTGTCGCCTGTCAAACGGACGACATATCAGATTTGGAGACAAGCCGTCTTGCCGTGCGGACGTGCTTTGCTCTGCTTTATCTATTCGCTGCGTTGTTTGTTCACAGTCATTACAATAAAGCGTGTTCCTTGTGTTTTTAATTGGTATTCCTTTCTTATTTCCCCGCGG
>NW_012078863.1:0-583 GCF_000956235.1 Wasmannia auropunctata
TTCGTCCTTGAAGTAACCTGTAAAAAAAATATATATTTATAAAAAATAAAATATATTAATAAAATATAACCAAGTGATTCAATATATTAATGAAATATAACCAAGTAATTTGTTATTAAAAAAAATGTTTTAATTTAATATTTATATTTATTTTAATTCCATTGTTCAACTATTATTGTATTATGTTTTATTGAAAAAAATATGTGTATAATAATACCAACACGCTCCCCCATAATAACATAAAAAATAATGCACGAACTATGATTTTAAACAATTATTGTACACAACAAAATTAACTCAAATCACTTGGTAAACCACTATAAAACATTTATGCAAATAATAATTATTTTAAAATAAATTACTTATTACTTACGACAGACTTCGCAGAATAATGTATAATATACTGCAGTGCTATGCTACGATCTGTTCAGAGATCACTGCAAACTACGGTAAATAATATGCAAATTACGGTAAATAATATTAACTCAAATCACTTAGTAAACCACTATAAAACATTTATGCAAATAATAATTATACTTTAATGAATTACTTATTATTACTTACGAGATCGGAAGAGCACACG
>NW_012078864.1:0-442 GCF_000956235.1 Wasmannia auropunctata
ATTCTTTCGAAAGCTGTACACTGCGTTTATGTGCGATTTTTATTTCACGCCGTGGAACTTTGCAAAGTTTGGGAAAAATTTTGCTATTTGTCACACCTTCATTTATATCTATGCGGTTTCAAAGAAACTTAGTTAGTCGTTTTCTCAAGTATCAATTTGAAAAGTGGAGATTTCAAGCTGTAAAATGTTGTTTTTAAAATCTCGTTACGATAATTTTTCACGAAGTTGCTCTATCTTGAAATTCTTTTTCACCGATTTTTTTTTTACTGAGTTATTTAACATTGTAACGATACGCCCCCGCCTCGTCACCACAAGGGGCCGACCAGCCGCCCCTGGCGCTCAGCGCCACAACTCCGACTAAACACGCGCGCCGAGCGTGTTACGGGAGAGCGACCCCTCTCCGCAGCCCCCGCCGAAGCCCATCGGCGGGGGTACATAAGCC
>NW_012078865.1:0-317 GCF_000956235.1 Wasmannia auropunctata
GTAGATTAAGAAATACATATATTCTCAATACTGCGAAAAAATAATGCAAACCATAACACCGGTCTGTGACGCCGCTACAATTTTTCAAACATTTTATATTTTACACATTTTCAGCGAATGACGATAAGAATATCACATAGCGTTTCGTAAGAACAGATGGCATATGAAGGTACTATGAGTTTAGAGTGTCTATTGTGAATATTATAAGAAAACTGTTGACAAGTAAAGTTTCAATAGCGGCCTGTGAGACCGATATAGTGGTTTTGAAGGTTAACCCATTTTTACTGGAATTTCGATAAGTTGAAAATTCTATAACT
>NW_012078866.1:0-1430 GCF_000956235.1 Wasmannia auropunctata
AAAAAAACCATTTATTTGTACTATAAAACCTGGTGTTCTTGAATAAATAAAAATACTTTTCAAATAAATATTTTGTTGCACGAAAGAAATGATTTATTTGCAATAAAAAAATTTAATGTTCTTGAATAAATAAATACATTCAACCAAATATCATATAAATATTTGGTTGAACGAAAGAAATCATTTAATTGCATTAAAAAATTTGATGTCCTAGAATAAATGAATACTTTCAACTAAATATTTTACTGAATAAAATGAATCGTTTATTTGTACTAAGAAATCTGATGTCCATGAATATCGGTTCGCGCATAGACATACAGGGCAGTCTCGCGCTGCGCGTACACTTGGCACGAGCCACTACCGCGTCTCTGAATTTCCAAATAAATATTTTGTTGAACGACAGATATTAATTACTTACAATATGAGAGACCATATGTTCTTCAATAAATAGTTCTAAATACATATTTGATTGAGCGAAAGAAATTATTTAATTGTAATAAAACTTGATTTTCTTGAATATATTAAATATTGTATTTAACAAAATGAATCTGCTTGTAAGAAACCTGTTGTTCCATAATAATTAGAAATCTGATCTTCTCGAATAATAAATACTTTGAAATATTATCTTAGTTCACTATATGGAATATTTAAAATATTTGTCGTTCAAAGAAATATTTATTTGGAAATATGTATTTAAGACACCAGATTTCTTAGTGCAAGTAAATGGTTTATTTTGCTCAGTAAAATATTTAGTTGAACGTATATATATTTATTTTATCCTTTTCGAAAGTGCGCATGCGCGTCATTTGACCGCGCGTATGCGTAATTGCGATTCACAAGAGAGAGAGGTATATCAGAACTTTCTGTTCATCTTATGGGTATTCCTTTTCCATTTATATTCTCTAATTTATATATGTTCTATAAGCACGCAAAACGCAGCACGTGATATTCAATAAACTCATGCAGATAGCGCTAAGTGTCTCCAGGTGTATGTATACTTGTTGGCTGCACTGCGCACGTTTTCTGCGCACGTTTTCTACGCACGTCGCAGTGTCGCTCGACGCATATCGTATTCAATAGCGCGCTAGGAGTGATTGTTGAATTTATTTAGAAATTACATGTACGTGATACATCAGGACAATCGGACAGGAAACTGATCGTATTCAAGAGCTTTTAAGAGGTATGTAGTGCACAATATTATAATTCAAATAATACGAAATAAACTGCATCGAGGTAATTCTTATACGAAAAAAACTGCATCGTGGTAATCACTGAAATGCACCTCATTTGTATGATTCACTTAACATAAAATTAAACAAAATATACAAGTACATCGAATATACGATGGATTTCGTAAAATGATATATTATACGCATCATGAAACGGAACGCAGTCAATGTTCATGCCCTTGTGAGAGGCGTAGATGCTAA
>NW_012078867.1:0-934 GCF_000956235.1 Wasmannia auropunctata
TGATCACCTGTAACAGGAAAAGGCGAGATGAATTAATGATTCTGATCCATGAATTTTCTTTTAATTATATGCAAAAATCAGCGTACATAGTTGTTTTGGAGTTTGATTAGCGAAGATGTATCATCCGACCACCGGATGAATTGACCGGTCACGTGATTATCTGTAATAAAGAAGTAGAGCGTTATTTTGACAATATAATCCATAAAATATTATTATTTTAGTTAATTTAAGATATATACCAAGCGGCGAAGGGCTCCGAGCCAAAGTTGTCATCACACCTGTAATCAAAAAGTCCAAGAGTTAATATGGTACAGAAAATAAGTTTGGTTTCAAGGATTTATCCACACGAATAAATAAAAACAGCCAGGTAAAGTGATATTCAGTATTTTCAAGACGGATAAAAGGAATTAATTATAATTTTAATAGTTCGACATTGAAATGGTCGAACTCTGATAGTTTTGGAAACGTTATTCAGTGAGACGAGCCCAGACATTGGGTAAAGCGCCGGATTGGTTCGGCGAACCGGCCAATCCGAGAACCAAGAAGCGAGCGTTAAAAGTTATGTGCGCAGCAAACACGGAGAAGGGGAAAAGCGACCGACGGTATAAATATCGTTGCCCGGATGGCAACGGGGTCTTTTGTTCCGGTCTTTTGTTCCGGTTCCATTCGCATGTAAACTCCGCGTAATAAAAGTCCCGCAAAGTATTGCGTAATCCATTAAAAAGTATCCGTGATTCAGCGAGCGTTGAAAACACCGACGAAAAAGCATCTCGATCGGACGTCGCGAGTACGGAGATTTTGATCCCGAAACGGATCTAGCGCGAGTTTGTCGTGCATTTATAAGACGTGTTCTTGAAACCCTATACGCGATTTCGATTATCTTTTATGCGTTATAGCGCTGTGTCGGTCGTGGCAGGGCCGAGTCGTTTCCGCG
>NW_012078868.1:0-1220 GCF_000956235.1 Wasmannia auropunctata
ATTTTACAGATCCAAAATAAATTCAAAAATAAACATTAAATTAATATTAACTAAACATAAATATTAAAAAATATTTACTGAAATCATTTTCTCAAATGAAAATTTAATGAAGAATACGTATTGAATAAATATTAAATAAACGTTTAAAAAATGTATACTCAAATCATTATTTTAAATGTAAAATTAACGTTAAATAAATATTTAAAAAATGTTAAATAAACGTTTAAAAAATGTATACTCAAATCATTATTTCAAAGTAAAATTAACGTTAAATAAATATTTAAAAAAATATTAAATAACGTTTAAAAAATGTATACTCAAATCATTATTTTAAATGTAAAATTAACATTAAATAAATNTTTTAAAAATGTTAAATAACGTTTAAAAAAATATATACTCAAATCATTATTTCAAATGTAAAATTAACGTTAAATAAATATTTAAAAAATATTAAATAAACTTTAAAAAAATGTATACACAAATCATTATTTCAAATGTAAAATTAACGTTAAAAAAATATTTAAAAAATGTTAAATAAACGTTTAAAAAATGTATACTCAAATCATTATTTCAAATGTAAAATTAACGTTAAATAAATATTTAAAAAATATTAAATAAACGTTTAAAAAACATTTTTTAGAAATCATTATTCTAAACGAATATTTAATAAAAAAAAATATTAAATAAATGTTAAATAAATATTTTTTCCAAAATGAGTTCAGGAAATGAAAAAAAACATTAAAAAACATTTAAAAAACATTTAAAAAATATTGTGTGCTGATTGGGTTCCCTTTTCATTTTTATCATCCTCCTTATATTTAGTCATTCCTTTCACAAAATATTTTATTTCTCAAACTTTACATTTCTTTTTCGCCTTATTATATACCTTATATCTACATTTCTTTTTACACATCTCTAAATTGCACTTTATCTTTTCTTTTTATTTCTAATTCTCTATTTCTTTTCTTCCATAATTTCTTTAAAACCCTCCCTTTAAAACTGTCTAATTTATCATTCCGTATCCGACTTATATTTATCTCCTCTCCATTCCCTTCATTAAACCACTCCTTTGCAACTCTGCATTCCTTTACAAAATGCTCCATGCAATCCTCCCTTTCGTTACAGAATATACAAACCCATTTATCCTCCTCTAGCCAATACTTATTTATCTGTTCCATATTTTTACATCTTAGATTAATCAGAGCCCTTATCTCATCTCC
>NW_012078869.1:0-761 GCF_000956235.1 Wasmannia auropunctata
AAAAATGCAAGGGTTTATAGAAATTTTTTTTTAATATAAAAAATAAATAATTTGGATTCCTAATATTTTTTTTATAATAGTAAATAGTACAAAGTTTTTACTGGCATAGTTCATTTAACTTAAACTTAATCGATAATATATGATAAATTAAGTTTTTAATAGGTGCGGCGTATATACCGGGTTTATCCGATCAGGTATTATTAATTATGGCTAAAATAAATAAACTATACCAGTAAAAACTTTAGACTGTCTACTACTATGAAAAAATATTAGGAATCCCAAATATTTATTTTTTATATTAAAAAAAAATTCTTTGAACCCTTGTATTTTTGTCGTATAAAAATATGAGTGGGTTATACGGCTACTCACGGGTAGAATGAATGACTCAAAAAATATACAAATAATCTAAAGAGCTAAGCACTTGTATTTTGCTATACTCTATCCTTTACAATTCCTTTACACTTATGTACCACGAAATAATCACGAAGCCTTTTATATTTCCTACAATAATCATTTTATGTATATTATAACTTATAGTTGCGCTACTTATTACAATGATAAATCGATTTAACTTACAATAATTTTATAAATATTAACGGTAAAAAACTGAAATCATAACACAATACTAATATAACATAAAGGTATGTAATAGAGTGGTTGCGAGAAAATTACTTTCAAATTTTAAATTAATTTCTTCTATTTTTTCTGACTTCTGTGGCATAAATCCTCGCGCAGCGTATATACCTGTCTCTTATACACAT
>NW_012078870.1:0-306 GCF_000956235.1 Wasmannia auropunctata
GAGAGAGAAGCAAGACAGGCTGCGACATATCCCTGGTAAAAATTGCGGACAGAAACAGACAGAAAATGCATCCTATCCGTTTCTGTCTGCTTTACTATGCGTTTCTTAATCTGCAATTACGGATAAATGCAGATAGATTGTGTTCACAATCTATCGGTTTCTGTCCGCAAAAACGGATGGACAACTGCGATTTCTATCCGTTTCTGACTGTAAATATGTACACGCATTCTGTCCGTTTCTGTCTGCAAATACGTATACGCATTCTGTCCGTTTCTGTCTGCAAATACAGATCGGAAGAGCACACGT
>NW_012078871.1:0-452 GCF_000956235.1 Wasmannia auropunctata
CAACTATTGCCTGGCAATATTCGGGACGCTAGTGCAGATCGGCCCAAGCCATATGCACTCGTTGTAGAAGCTCTTCCCTTCTGTGGACAACGTGAGGCGTCCACTCTCGGACCATCTCTGCCCAGAGATTTTCGATAACGTTGAGATCTGGAGACCTCGAAGGCCAATCCATCAAGAATGTCCACATACTGCTCAGCGTTAAAATTTCTTCCTACTTCTACCAGATCTCCTGGACCGTCAGCCGACATCCATGCCCAGAATGACTGCCGTGACGTGACCACTAGACGTTGACGGTAAAACGTTGTTTGGCTCATATCTGGTGTTGTCGGTTCTCCAGACGCGATAACGACCATCTTTGTCAGTTGAAAAAGTTTTCTCGTCCATCCATATTACTCTCTGCCACTCTTCTTCTGTAATATCTAGATGGTTCATAGGAAAATCCATTCGTTGAG
>NW_012078872.1:0-405 GCF_000956235.1 Wasmannia auropunctata
TAAACACAAATCATGAAACAAGAGAAATTAATCTCAAAAGGTAGTAAAGTTTGCATTGATATATTGTACTTTTTTTTTACATAGAAGTAGCATTTGAAATAATACGATGTAACACTGATTGTGAGTAAGAACAAGACCACGCTATTGTTAATATTTAGCAACTTAACATAGTCGCACCAATGCTTGCAAAAGCATTTGTCATAAATTTGTTAAAAATATCATATAGTGACTTAAATAATAAAATAAAATAACATTCTCAAAATAAAAGTATTGATTTCGATAAATTTACATAATAAAATTTACACAGAAAATTTAAATAATAAATTTACATAATAAAATTTAATACTACAAATACGAGAGTATTCAATTAGAGAGCAAATACTGTAGTTCTCGTATTGTCGCATA
>NW_012078873.1:0-796 GCF_000956235.1 Wasmannia auropunctata
GGATTAGAATCCGCCTATCTCCGAAGAGAACTCGTTCTGAATGCATTAAAGATTCAATAATTAGTCTCGCTAGACGATCAAAGGTCAATGATGATGATGATGATGCAATGTTGTCTAACGTTTATACGGACGCGCTCGACACTGCTGATGATTCATGAATTGCAAAACTACATAATTCTGTTGACATACTGTCTGACAATGAGTGGAGATGTGCAACGTTTTGCATATTTCATTAGTGATCTAATTGCGCGACGTACTCATGTACGTACACAAATATGGGATGCAGTTTCAAGGCGTAATGATGAGTCGTTATTTCCATATTTCCATGATATGGAATGCACTCACTTACACTAATACACTTGTTTCGAGCACTTGTCAGTAGTACGATCCGCCGTACACTGATGATGCGGTATAGAGTTGCGGAATATAATTCACTTGGTTGTATGTGTACACCTGTTCAAAGGTCGATGAGGCAATTTACGCGCTTTAATTTTGTTTACGTAGTTAATGTATGATGTGTGTTTACCATTCGTAAGATAATTATTCTATCGATTTTAAGTAAGTCGTCCTAGAAAAAAATTATGTCAATAATGTTTTGGTGGGGAGAGCCTTATATATGGGATTAGCGGTGATGGGTTGTTAATAGTTAGTATTTTGACATTATGAGTGAGGAAAACGACGACGAGATTATTGAATATTTTTCGTGATCCTCGTGGATCTCCGACACTATTTCAACGAGTAGTCATGGACCGGTCTGAGTATATGTATTCATTGTCGGATATTTTGGAGGAGATTT
>NW_012078874.1:0-312 GCF_000956235.1 Wasmannia auropunctata
GAAAAATGTATGATTTATATATGTAATTTGGAAAATCAATTTTGTTTAAATGTATAATAACACTGTGCTACAAAAAACACTTTTTCTCTCTCTCTCTCTCTCTCTCTCTCTCTGATTAAGTGCGATTCATACGTTTCCCGAAGATTTTTTCACGTTAAACCATGGATATTAAACAAATTCACATTAAACCTAAGAATACATGGATGGAGTCTTTTGCAAAGGGAAAATGATAACAGCGGTAAACGGGCAGTACCATAGGTGTAGGAATACTACACTGATATCGGCTAATTCCGTGTTGACTTCGGTTAAATA
>NW_012078875.1:0-319 GCF_000956235.1 Wasmannia auropunctata
AGACGTGTGCTCTTCCGATCTATTGGCCGCTTGTTCCATCTTTTATTAATTAACAGCAGAATTTAAATATAATTATTTATTTAAATTATTATCTGTATTTATCTAATTTATTATTATCTAATTTAAGTAATTTTTAATTTAATCCTTGTTTCCCCCCCCTTTCCTCCAGCTCTTCAGCGCTTTCCTTACCTCCTTCTTCTTCTCTCTACAATCCTCGTCCCACCATCCCTCTCTCCTTCTCTCTCCCTCTTCTCTCCTCTCAATCCTTTCCAACGCGGTCCCTATTCTTTTCTCTAGCTCTTCTATTTCCTCTTGCACA
>NW_012078876.1:0-621 GCF_000956235.1 Wasmannia auropunctata
CGTGTGCTCTTCCGATCTTGTCATTTCTAATAGTTTCTTTGTTAAAATCATAAAACTGCCAATCGTATGGTGGTTCATCTTCATTATTATAATTTTCCTCATTTTCATCCTCGTCGTCGATAGTACTACATAAGTCGTCTTCTACTTGACCTATTTCGTTTTCCTGGTCAAATTGTACATTGCTCTCGCGTTCCTCCTCGTCTAAGTTTCCAAATACGTTAGGTCCTATATTCTCTTCGTAATAATCGTTATATTGATCCCATCTGAAGTTGGGATCTCCAATTCTTGGAGAACTTATTTGTTCCTCTCTCTCAAAATCATTATTCCTATCGTAATCATCGTCGAATTGTAACTGATCGTTATCTAATTCATTATTATCATCTGTAGGTTTTAACTTCGCCTGTCTGTCGGGTTTCAATTGTCGTGAATTATATACTTCAACAGGTTCTCCTGTTAATCGTTCTATCAGGTACGCGTTTTTTCTTACTTCGCGATTTATCCTGTATGGACCATCATATAGTAAATGTATCTTTTTCGTTTGGCGTTTACCTGCCTTCGAAGTTCTATGTAATTTTAGCCACACAAGTGTACCTGGTTGATACACCTTGGCATGAGATGTTT
>NW_012078877.1:0-489 GCF_000956235.1 Wasmannia auropunctata
ACGTGTGCTCTTCCATCTATCGTCAGAACTCTTTGTGTAATTTATCAGGAACTCTAGAACTCTTTGGGGAAGAACCGGAACTCTAATTATTTTTTCGAAATTTTGACAATGGGGTGCCAACTTCACAGAGGTACATTACTATCACCATCGGCAACAACCGTTTTGTATATCAATCCATGCATTTCGAGACTATTTTTGAAACCATCCGCAATGGCGTCGCTCTCCATGCTTGTGGAGCTTGCGTTGTGATCAAAATTTTTGTAACATATGTGATATCTTGATTCACAACCATTTCGCTCTGCCATATCACATGTCGCACAATATTTATTGCGGATGCCTACAAACAGAACTTTTCGTGTGCGATAACCAATTATGGCACCAACACCAGAAGGTGAATCGTAGCTGTTGCCGTACGATCTCTTCATCCAACTGCCATCCGCTACAACCGTTACATATGGAATACCATTAATTGTTTCATTCTTTTCTATA
>NW_012078878.1:0-349 GCF_000956235.1 Wasmannia auropunctata
GTGCTCTTCCGATCTATTATCAGATGCTGTGTCTAATTATTACAGCGATTATATTGAATGAGTGTCACAAAGATTGAAAAAAGAAAGTATACATTACAGAACAGTTATGAATAGAATTATACCTACAATTGCATTTATTGTAAAAACTAAGGATTACATCGTAGGTTTTAATGTACGCCCTCGAGATTTCTATGTGAGAAATTTCTTTTTTACGCCCGACTGCTGCCGAAGGTTGTTAGAAATTTGCTTTTTACAAAATTATATGCGCGCCTTCGAGTCTTCTAGATGAGTGAAGTGAGATATTTCTTTTTTAGAAAATTGTATTTGCTTTTTACAAAATTATATGCGC
>NW_012078879.1:0-474 GCF_000956235.1 Wasmannia auropunctata
CAACCTAAAAAACACGTTGATAATCTATATATGTAGATATAATGTTTAAACAAGAGATAATTCTTATTAAATGCGATACACTTACTCCAATTAAATCTGTCTTCTTTTTTTTCCTTAATGGGAATCCTCAGGCAAGATGTTAATATGTGATTTTTCAAGCGGATTATACTGTGGCCATGCTACGCTCGCTACGCTACGCTAATGCCGTTCATGATGCTTGAATCGCTATCACACTATTGGCTCCATGAACAGTGTTGATGGCGTTTGCGTCGTTAGCGCTAATAGCGTTCCCCTGAACGCACCCTTAGTCTGACTTTGAAGTCGACTTTAGACTACTTCTTCTGCCGACTGGCAGCCCATACAGCACAGAAGCTTGCAGCAATATTGCAGCAAAGTTGCAACATTGCATATTGCAATGTAATGCTTCAGAAACATTGTTAAAATATAGATTTGCAACATTATTTTAATAATGTT
>NW_012078880.1:0-379 GCF_000956235.1 Wasmannia auropunctata
AGATACTTTTACGTATAAAATTTGATAATAACTATAGATTCCATCCATTTTTACGACTTTGATAAATACGAGACAAGTCATATTTTCACAATTAAGCACATAATAACGAAATGGCACGCAACACAAAATTGTCAACACTTTTCACAGTAGATCCGTTATTCTCTTTAAATCATGTATTTTCTTCACACTCGACTGTAATTGATAAAGGACCATGCACTAATCATATGGAAAAGTGGTCAAAATAGAAATAACCTACGCGAAAATATTCTTTATAAGGTACTGATCAAAAGTCTCAATGGCGTCAACCTTCAACCACCGCTAGTTTTCACACTATCAGCTCATAAAGATTGCTTGAAACCATTTTATTTTAAGATCGGAA
>NW_012078881.1:0-348 GCF_000956235.1 Wasmannia auropunctata
CTTGCCAGCCCGCTCAGAGATGTGTATAAGAGACAGGGGCTTCTTTTGCCTTTTTTTTCATTTGGTAAATTTCTTAATGTTTGTAGCTAAAGTAACTTAGGTTCACCGACAACCGTCATCCCGCTACGTGTTAGCGGGATCTATGTTAAGAGATACCGCGAATGAATCGCGGTATGACGTGGGACTGCTGTCATTCCAGTGCTCCTTTTTTTGTCATCCGAGTAGCGTGACACTGGGATCTAGCCTTTATTATTTGGTTGAAATTAAGTCTTCTGGATCCCAATGTCAGCTACTTTCATGACATCATCATAAAGTAAACCAGTGTCAAGCTACTCGGATGACAGGAGA
>NW_012078882.1:0-412 GCF_000956235.1 Wasmannia auropunctata
AAAACATGATAAAATAACTGTTAAACAATGGAATTAAAACAAATATACAAATGAAATGAAAACATTTTTTTAATAATTACGTGAATCACTTGTTCATATTTTATAAATATATATTTTTTCTTTTACAGGTTACTTTAAGGACAGATAAAAAAAATAAAATATATATACATATATATATATATATCGGCTGCTCATTGGCGCTATATAATTGCTGTCACAGCGCTGACAAATATTGGCTGCTATTAGCGCGTCTTTGTGTTACATACACATAATAAAAAAATTATTTATATCAAATTAAATAAAACAATTTTGTATTTAATTATACACTTAATAAAGAATCTATTTATACAAAATTAAATAAAACAAGTCTGTACTTCATTATATACACGTAATAAAAAATCTATTTATATAA
>NW_012078883.1:0-379 GCF_000956235.1 Wasmannia auropunctata
AATGAAACTTGCGTGATTCTTTAATTAAAATAATGTACTTTAATAAAAAATTATTGTTGTTGCAGAAATAGAAACTAAAATATTTTTCCAGATAGCCAAAAGTTGGGATATTTTTTGTTCGTTTAATAGTTATTTGAATCTTTTTAATAAATTTTTCTAAAAATAATTTTCATGAAAATTATGTATTTTACGAACAAATTTTGTCAAGTTATAAATGAATTATTAATAAAAAACCGTTTACATAATTAAAATTATATTAAAAAGTACTGTTCATATTATTATGGAAGTTAAAACAGAGATAACAGATGGAATAAGATTATACATACAAATGTTTTATTTGTTGTTATTATTGTTATTATAATGTAAAAAAGGAAACATA
>NW_012078884.1:0-696 GCF_000956235.1 Wasmannia auropunctata
TATGCTATACGAAGTTATTACGTGATCTATAATAGAGTTGTGCGTCGAGAATCGGAGATAACTCGTATATTATATAAATTTGGTTCGCTCACGCGGGCCTGGCGCCCCAAATCCCGCTTACATCCGCGGAGACGGTTACGGTAACGTCTGAATTCTTTGTATCTCCGATCGGGACGCGAAACTCCGCTCAACCCGGACGTGCGAACTCCCGACAAGATTGCCTCGCACCTACGCGTGCGGTCGCAATATATATTTCACTAAAATAGAGATCGGTATTTAAAGTACCAAAAGATATAGCATTTAGGTTTATTTTAAAGAAATAATAGATGTACCGCTTAGGTTTATGTTTAATTTTGTACACCTGTTTTTGTTCGAAAAAGAAGATCATAAACATCAAATTTTGTTCGATAATAGATATACCGCTTAGGTTTCATTGTTCAATTTTGTACAATAATAGATGTACCGCTTAGGTTTTATTGTTTAATTTTGTACACCTGTTTTTTGTTCGAAAAAGAAGATCATAAACATCAAATTTTGTTCGATGAAGAAGATACCATAGATCTTGATCAGATTTTAGAGATTGGAATGAGACAATACAAAAAATTAAATGAAAAACAAAAAGAAATAGTAGATAATATATTGAATAAAATAGATAATAATGATCAGAGCCATTCTTATTATTATATAGATGGTCCA
>NW_012078885.1:0-498 GCF_000956235.1 Wasmannia auropunctata
CGCTCAGAGATGTGTATAAGAGACAGGTCCAAGGTGCTGGAGCGCATTGTGGCGAGGCAGATAATGACTCATCTAGAGAACAACCATATGTTGGATCCATTCCAATCTGCCTATAGAACGGGGCACTCTACGCAGACCGCGCTCATACATGTTCTTGATGACGTGCGGTTGGCCGCGGATAGGAGGATGGTTACTGTAGCGGTCTTCTTTGATTTCTCAAAGAAAGGACTGTGTGGATCACCTTCTACTGACTGATAAGCTCCGCAACCTCGGTTTCTCCTGTCCGGTACTGCGTTGGCTGTGCTCCTACCTGGATGACAGGAAACAGGCCGTCCGTGATCCCGTCACTCGGGAAACTTCGACGGAGAGCTCCGTTTTATCTGGCGTGCCTCAGGGCTCTGTTCTGGGACCACTCTTATTCGTTTTGTATCTGTGTGGTTTTGGTAATGCTTTATCCTTTTGTAAATACGGCTTCTACGCTGACGATTTGCTCATTTA
>NW_012078886.1:0-1275 GCF_000956235.1 Wasmannia auropunctata
TTGCGCATAAAGATGATTGACCAATGAGAATGGTGGAACAAGTGGCCGGCCATATTAATATATCAGCCAATCAGCGTTTTTTCCGCAATATTGAAAATGTGATATAATTTAAATAAGGAAAGGACAATTAATGAATTTATTTAATTAAAAACTATTATAACTTTTATTATTAATAATTATTATATCCTCTAGTTAATAACATACATTATTAAATTATTTATACATATAAAAAGAATAAATGTAAATAAATAAAATAACTGAAAATATTTTACTTAGAAATTAGAAAAAAACATTTCAATAAAATATCAACGAATAAATTTAGAAACTTTTTTCTTTTTATGTCTATTATTTATATCAGAGATCATTTTTTTATTAACTTCTCTTAATCTAATATAAGTACGTGTATGAACCAGGCACAGTATCACATCTTCAAGTATGTACATTAAATCTACCATTTATTTTTTCTTTAACTAGCTTTGTGACTTTCTGAAATATATATGTTTCTCTGTTGGAATCAAAAGTTCCATAAAAAAGAATAAATTCTTTTTCCATTAAATACACTACATTACTTAAGTCTTTACATAGATAAATTAGATAACCATTTGAAAAAAAACCAATCCAATCAAAATTATTATTTACGATTATTTACGATTATTTACGATATTTCTAAATTTCTAGTTTCATCCCCTAGAAACGGATATTTTATTTTAAATCTACAGGCAACACGTAACCGGCAATATACACTGCTCAAAAAAATTATGGCATAGAAAAATTTTGAGCAAAAATTGGTCAACTTTGATTAACGGTAACTTTGCAAAAAATCATCGTAAAATGATGAACTTTTTTTCAAATGAAAGCTTAAAATCTCTACTTTAAAATACTGTGAGTCGATTTTAAATTTAATGTCACCCGTGTGGCTGTAAACTCTTAAATCTGAGAGCATGTTTGCCACACTAAAAATTGCAAAGTTTGAACGAGTGCACGGACTTGCTAAAATTTTTCCCGGGGATGCGGTTTCCAGCGTCATAAAGTTGGAATCTTTCTCTTTAATTTGAAAAAAAAAAACAAATCACTACGATTTTTTTTCACAAAGTTACAGCATTTTGAAGTAGCCCTTGTATTTTTCTCATATATGTTCGGCATTATCCGATGTGCACTATAGGGAGGTTGGCAAACGGATTTTGCACATTGTGTTAGTGCGGGCGTGTGTAAAACATACACACATACATACACGATGTGCAAAACCCGATCGCCAACAGATCGGAAGAGCACACG